>NC_142404.1:10875774-11176228 GCF_059441095.1 Idiotropiscis lumnitzeri | reverse complement strand
GATAATGTGATCACGGGCTTTTATTTCACCACTGTTATTTGAGCTATTCTGAATAGCCGTGACAAAAAAGACGAAGAGAAAAAAAAAAAAATCAAAAGAAATCTGATTACTATCTCCAAAGCCATATGCCACCTCTCTAAATAATTGAGAGAAGCCGTGTTGCGATCAGGATGATTTCACACAGTGTGATCCCGGCACATCAAACTACAACAGATGTGAAATTGCATCATATCTGCCAACACGTAGAGGCACATTGAAACTCAGCAGTGTGAGGAAACGACACAAAGAGATGCTTGTCTCTTCGGCGGGAGATTTGTGCAGGTTTTCATGGGGGTAGAGGTGCTTATCACATCTGCGACGCTGATAAGACGTCCTCTGTGCTTCCGTAGGCTATATAATATTAATCCCTCTCCCACGTCTGCACATGCACTTAAAGGAAGGTGACAAGTGTGACATATCCAGGACCTCCTGACGGCTCGTGCTCTGCATGGCAGCCGCCAAAAGAGCCCCCCGAAGTCGCCTCCAGTGATGTAAATTTGCAGGGGGAGTCCAATTTCCATCACAGCACTGTCACTGCCATGGTCATTAAACTAAATCATTCCGTTGCGTGTCACACTGCTCCTGTCAATCATTGACTTGTATGCGGAATGCAGATTGCGGTCACCCACGACAACAGTGCCATTCGGACCTGAATGATGTGAGGGGATCACTATAAAAGTGGACATGAAGCTGCAAACACGCCATGCCCTAACCGAGGGAAATCGGAATTTTAGGGGCACGCTATAGTCGTGTACCACGAGCCAACAGATCCAAAACATTTTGATCATAGCGGCTTGTGCGAGGAGCTAACGAACAAAGCAGTCTACATCCTTACCGTTCATTCTTGCCAAACAGGTATCGGGCAATTTATTTTCCCTACAGTTGCTATCCAGCTGACTTTAAGGCAAGAGTACAACCTGGACACGTTGACACTCACATTCAAACTTAGGAACAACGATTCAATGAAAATGAATTTGACAGTGACTCTGGCTGAATTTCGACAAACAGAAACAAAAATAATGCCACATTCGGATAAGTTGACAAGCTTCTGGCAGCCAGCCACGCACAAAAAAGCGATCGTAGCGGTCCATTTCTTTACTCAGTGCTCCTTCAATCAAACAGCACAACAGATGAAAGGATATGCTGTATGCTGACTGAGATCCCTTCATCCATCCTACCATTTTTTTTTTTTTACTTTACTTTACTTTCAATCGGGTCGTGGTTGAGCTGCAGGCTATTCTATCGCACTTTGGACTGGAGGCAGCGGATACACCCAAAAGTGGTCATCAAAAATTTGATGCACGTGCAAGGAGCTAACATGGCAGTCTACTCTACATGTTTACTCAGTCCTCCTTGTAAAACTGAACAGATGGACTCAAATGAAAGATCCAAATATTTGGTGAATCAACGTCGTAAGTAGTAGCTTACTGTTAACAGTGCTCCCCCACAGAGAAAAAATATTGCCCAAAGCTTTTTCATTTACGGCTCATGAGACCAAATTTGATCCCCACATTCTCATTTTACTCTCTATTTTGTCTCAAATAAATATATTTTGTCCCAAAATGGGAGAATCCTTGGCGATTTCGCTTCAAAGAGAAAATGAGCAATCCTACGGAGCAATATGACTCTCCCACTCAATGCTTGTTTGGGTCATCCACATGACTTGAGGTGTTCATCTCCATTTATAACGACTGAAAAGTCAGGGCGCACAGGATTAAAGCACTTTTACGGTGGTATTTCACACCTATTATTAAAAACTAGTTGAAAAAAAAGCCAAATCAATAAATATTTGAATGCTTTCTGAAATGAAGTCTGGGGAGATGCACTGAATGCTTTTTGTCAACCTTGATTCTTTTCAGACATGCAAAGAAAGAATAAATCCCAGAACTTCGATCGCTCTTGTGTAGGACAGCGTGGAAATCAACCATAAAGACGACTTGGTGTCGCTAACTGTTCGGAAATATGAACACAACACAGTCAGTCTCGCTAATGTCAGTCAAACTGCACCGAAACGAGAGTCAAATTTCGACGGAAGATTTTTGTTATGTGTCAGAGTGAACTGCCAACACCAGAAATAAAGCCCTGAGATGGGATTTGAACCCAGAATCTTTTGACTGCGGGGCAGTACAACGGAGTACTCCCGTGACGGCATCAGAATTTCCAGGAAAAAAGCGATTTGATCACCTTTTTTACGAAACGCATGATATTAACAATCCAGTGGCATGTTTTGTTCGTGGCTTCACTGAGCGTCTGTGCCTTTTCCTGTCAGCTATTTCCTCATCTCGGCACTATCTTCCGCCTTCTCGGAATATGTTGATACAGCGGCACGAGACAAAGCCGTGCGTCTGCACAAGACAAAAGAAGATGAAAAGCACAAAGAGAGACAGACCAAAAACCAACAACAACACACAAAAGGCCCACCATTTCACCACAAGCAACGACGGAAAAATGGCATTCAAACAAAAGAGGGAGCAACAACAGTGGAATCTGTTATCCCGAGGCCCTGTTTGCAGAAAGTCTTGTTTTCCCTTCTTCGTCTCATAAGAGGAGACATATAAACCCCTATTGAGGAGAGGAGATGAATGCGTTAGAGAGCGTGCTCAGCGTGTGAGACGGTGCATCCCTCTGGAGCCAAGCTTACCCAGGCAGCCCTGCAGGCCTACGGAACAAACAGAGCTTTGTGAGCACTGACCCACTGTGCCCAGCGGCCACACTGCAAACCTCCACTTGTGTGCGAAGAGAGCAGCACAAAAAAAAAAAAAAAACTCAGCGTCGGCAGGCGGAATTCGCACAACTCTCCACCTGCGTTTTCATCACTGTGAAACAAGAAAACGCAGGCGGGGGACGCTGCCACTGTGACAACTGAATTAAAAAGCCACTCGGAATGCCTCTTGTCCGGGATTTATTTCGTGGCACGCTCTAATCAAGGCCCCCCTACGCTCCCTCGAGGTCCCTATAAAAACGTCAATAGCTGCCCATAAATATGCCTGCTGTTGACCAGGAGGCATTAGAAGTGTGAAGTGAAGCACTCTGCTCGTCACGGCGGCCTACATTTGATTGCATGTTTTCCATTACATCCAGACATGAATGAAATAAACAGTAGTGACAGTCCATTTTGCACCTTAACCACAACACAGAAACCCTTTTAGGCTTTGCTCATTATGTTTTCTTTTTCTGCAAGAAAGCACTGCGGTGCACACAGAAATGTCGGCCACACACACACACAAACTCACTTTTTGCACCAGCAATAAACACCCAAACACCAGTGATTGTTCCATTTCCTTCTCCCCTGAATGGTCCGAAATAAAAAAAAGGAGATGGGGGTGATACAAGGCTTAAATGCTTTTAATCCCATGGTTGAGTGACCACTTGCAGCCCGGCCAATGAGTCTGACATTTACAGCTCTTTGTATTTCTTGAACATCTGCAGGAGAGCCCACTCGAGACTCCCGTTTTCCCCCTCCCTCCCTGCAGTTTTCTCTCATGCTCTACATTTAGTATGCAAGCTTTCTGGTATGTTGGAGCCAAGTGTCAATAATGTCATCTTCACGGGAGTGAAGGCAACGTTGCTACTCAGCCATGAAATACAATTGTTGCCTGGATGTATGATCTGCGCCTTGTAGACGGCGTACAGGCCCGTACACGTTCATTCAGGATCTAGACCAGGGGTGTCAAACTCATTTTTGTGGACGGGCCACATTGTGGTTGTGGTTTCCCTCAGAGGGCTGGCCGGTATGACTGTGAACCCATATAAAATGATTGGAAAGCCAGTTTTGAAATCAGAAGCTAGTAAGTAATTGTTCAACAATTTTTTAATTTATTTTAAAAGGGGTGGATTGGTAACAAATAAATGGCAATATCTCATATCTCAGTGTTGTTAAAAGTGAAGAAAATATGCTAGAAACAGGAAGTTGATGCAGATGATTTGCCCTTTGCGGGCCACATAAAATGAGGTTGCGGGCCAGATCTGGCCCTCGGGCCTTGAGTTTGACACATGTGATCTAGAACGTATATGCAGTGTATACTGGAGGGTGAACTAAGGTCGATTAATCGCCAATCAAAATGGACGCCTCACTGAAATCAACAAATGAAGGTGCCTAAAAAAAAAAAAAAAAAATTAAAACTAGTAGCATGGTCCCTTGAAAATTATGCAAGTCTATCCTGCAATAAAGTGGTCTCCAACATATTTTTCCACGATGGAAAGTTCTTAAGTCCATAATATTTGTGGACGGGGGGGTGGTACGGTGGGGATTGTCTGAGTAATAAAATGCTCCAACAACAAATGCAAATCCACTGCGTATTTTTATGTACCTCAATATGATCACTATGGTAACGCAACATCCACCACAGAACAACTTTAACGTGCATGAATGAGCAACACAAAAACGGGGGGATTTTGTAGCTATTAACATAAACGTGAAGACACATTTTTATGTAAATATATTATCGGCGCCCGACTGAAACGTGCCAACATAAGACACCACGGAACAAGTGTATGAGGATATATAACTCAGTATAACTATAATTCAATATTTTTTAGCCTCCATTAATAAATAAACTGGAAGTACTGTGAATTTTTTTTCTTTTTTGGTTTCATGTGCTGGTCCGGTCCCGAGTGGCCCGCGGACCTGTGGTTGGGGACCACTGCTCTAGTAACAACAGTGCTCTGTTTTGAAAGGGTACCTGCTAACGTTATAGCTGACGAGCAGTCTTAGATCCTGATGCCAGCCGTCAGCAAATTCCCCAAACACCCTCCCTGTGACAGTGAAAAGACAGGCAATAAAGTGCAGCGGTCGATCAATAACCACTTTATTGTAAAAATGAACGCTTAATGTCGATAAAGAAAACATCCAACCAGCGTTTCTCTCATCCGTCAACCTTTTACCTGCAGACAAACACTCACGGTGATTTTCCTTCTTCCGCTTGCCCCAATCGCAGACCCAGTCATCCAATCGCAAATCACAGACACCTTCAGGGTCTCGCAGAAAGTCAGATCTTATAAAACTCACGCAATCATTCATGTAACACAACTGTAGGTTGGCTACAATATATTACGAGGCTCGAAATTTCTTTGCAGGGCAGTTTTCCTAATGAATTGCTTAATTAGAGGAGCAATTTTATCATTTTGAGGAGCTTTTTTTTATTTATTTTTTTTAATCAGACAACCTGAAGCTACAATATTAAAAATAAATAATCCAACAATATAATGAATGGACAATTGGTTTACTTTTGATATCATCAACAGTTGTTATTTCGTGAATTTACTCACATTTAGTATTCCTGAATGAGTTTACGGTCTTATAACAAAGCTAAATGGATTTTTTTAAAAGAAAATTAAATATCTATTATCTACTGTGATGTAATTTTGAGAGTATTTATTGTGCAGATCTCAAACGTCCAAATCAAAATTCATACATTTGCTGAAAGTGACTTGAAACATGGTGTTCAAAATAAACCAGCAATCATGAGACATTCTGTGTATGCGTTCCATAGAATTTCCTCCAATTTCACAAAAAGTGTCCCAGAATTATTTACAGGTATAACTTTCTTAATTTATCTATCTGTACCAGCAATGCATAGCGACAAAAGCTAAACAATCAAATGCTCTTCCATTAAAAGGCAAAATGGACAATAAACCTGCGTATCCACCAGTTGCCATTCATTCAAAAAAGTCAATTTGTGAGAAATGAGAGACTCATTACTTTCGTATTCATACTTTTGTGACATTTATGTTTTGTGGTGTGCCGTTAGATTTTTCTAATGTAAAATGAGTGTATTGGTTCAACAGATGTTGAGGGACATTAGCCCGAGGGTTCACATTTTACTGTCTTGCATTGCAAATGTGGACATACTGTATTTGTCCAACAAAAAGATGAAAACAAATTGTTTTGTGGTCTGAGCAGACCGTGTTTGTCTATTGTCGGCACTTAAATCAAACTCAAATCACATTTTATGATGCGTGTATACAGAAATTCCTCTCATTCCCAAGGTTTCAAAATACTTTTGCAATGGGTAGCTACTCGGCGTGAGCAAATAGTCATTTAAAATGCAAATATAAATTGCTAGTTATTTGCATGTATTACGTTTAATCTTGTATTTTATAGCCGTATAAATGTCAGCTAAACTCCTCATTTGGCGTATTTGTTTGAGGGCAAAGACAGAGAGAAAGAAAGGTTGCCTTCCAAAAATAACCGCCCGAGAGGTCGCCGTACGAGTATCCGCGCCAACAATCATCAAGCACGTTGGCAGCATGCAAACAAACACAAAGCACTCTCCAATTATACTGTGGCATTAGCAGTAGTCGGAGTAGCAGTAGTGGGATTACACTCCGTGTGTAATGAAACATTATAGCAATTCTCTGTGTGCAGCAACCACAGCAGGATTGTTTTGCTCCATGTGCCGCAATCAACACCACACAAATAGAAAATGTGTCGCGTGCTGTTGCTCTAAATTGAACACGCAAAGGGATTTTTTATTATTTATTTTTTTTGACAAGTAGTCTTCGTTGAACAAAGTCTTCGGTCGAGCAGCGGCAGATGTCAACGTGCAAGCCTTCAATCCATTTTCAAAAGGACTTGTCTTCATTAGGGTGGCAAGTGAGTTTGCATCTATAAGCATCCCACTTTTCTTGAGCAAGTTTCGCCGTACGCGCTAGACTTTTGCCAGATGATTGCGGAGCACATATAAACAAACAATAATTCACACTCACATTCACACCTCAACTCTTCAGTGAGCCCACGGCCCATCGCACACTGAGCAATGTGTCCCACCTCGACTGAAATGGACCATTTGAAAAGGATTACGGGTAGCAACTCTCCAACTAACAACAAGCAATTGAGACCCTGAGAACTTGTATCGGGTTTTCAGGCTCCACATACAAAATATTCTTCTGCTGCAATTAATCGAAATTGAATTACAATCAATAATTTCAAAATTGGCATAGCCATAAAAACGATTATCTACAATATATATGTATATATATATATATATATATATATATTATTTTTAAAATTTTAATATAGAATAAATTGGATTTGTCTAAATATTTTTTCCGTTTATAAATTTGTTTTGTGCCCACCCAAAAAAAATATTGTTTGAAAAATCATGATTTCAAGCATTACTAAAATAATCTAGATGAATATTTTTTTCATAATCAAGCAGCCCTACTCAACTGTATTATTTTTTTTTTTATTATTGAACCACAAAAACATAATGCGCTTGTCCAAGAAGCTGATTACCAGAAAGAGATGACATGAGCAATAATAAAGATGAGAGTGGATATTGTGAGCATGGTGGCAAAGATTGATCGCCTCTTTCACTGACTGCATATTTTGCCTTCAAATACAGAAACATATACCGTGTACATGTATTTTTTTTAAAACACACATGCATATCTGATTAGGTGTTACATTTGCAAAAACTCTCACGTAATTCTCATGAAAACCGATTAACTGAACGTGCATGTGAACCTGCGACAGTTGAGTGAGTTTCGGCCGTGTGTGGTGGGCCTACCATGTATGAAATGAAAGCCAGTGTACCTGAGGAAAGCCCACACAAGCACGGGAAGAACATGCAAACTTCAGAGAGGAAGGTCGCTGACAGAACAGAACAAGATTCAAAACCCTCAACTTTATTTTTTTTTCCTTTAAGTGGTTTATAACTAACTTAAATAGCATCCAGGGTATGATCATTGAGGGTTTTAGTATAACTATGAAAACCACAATGATTTTATTCTATTAAGCCCGGAAGGTTCATTGGCATGAAATGATAAAAGAGAGTGACAAACCTCCCTCTGTGCATTCCCATTAATTCCGTTTCCAAAGACCTTGGCGTCGCTACAGGAAGTGCGACGCAGGTTCGCCATCAAATACGTCGTCAGAAACCAAGATCACATGATCCTCCAGTGGGGTGCTTGCGAGAGGCTATAAATAGCTCAAAGTCGAGCCGCCTTGAGACGACACAACTGCAAAAGTTGGGGGGGAAAAAGCAATGTCAAGAGGTTTTGTCGCATGAAAGCAAAAGTTGTGATAAAGTTTGTGAAGGCAATGCATTTTTTTCCCCCATTTTTTTTTTCTTTTTAAGAGTGAGCAAGCTTGGGCGCTTAGACGGTTCGCCCCGGGGGCCTGGCTCCATACTTAAGGCTTACAACAGCCTCATTATCTCACGTCACATCCCTGCAACAGTTTGTCACAGCCAGGCGGCCTCCTCTAATGCCACGAGGCATCGCACCAATCTCCCTGCAAAAACTATACTGTACACCGTTGCCATATGGACACCATTTTGAGCCGGAGTGGAGACAAGGAAAAGCCCCGCAGGCTGATTCCCCTGGTAACAAAATGAATATTTTATCTCATCTCCATCTCATTTGCACCACATTATTATATACAACTCCCCGTTTTTTAATTAATTGATAGAACAGATCAAACACAGGTTTACACTTTGATTTTTATGAAGGACCATTTTTCCCCCACCGACCATTTTAATCTCACTATAGGAAAACTATCATAACAGGCGTGCTTGCAAATTAATAACTGTCAGCACACTTGAAATGCTTGTCGCGCTTTTGCGTGAACCGTTTCAATGATGAGTTCTTTTACCTGACACCCCGCTGATTAATTAATTTCACACTGTTTAATTAAATCCACAGTCTGGGCAGCACCGTGGGGGAGCTTCCAGATTACCGAAGGGGATCTGAGACGACTGCGCCCTGCCTGCGGTGGTGTGCTGACGTCACTGCGGCATCATAGTGCCACTTTGTCATTTTGATCTTATCTGTCTGCATTTACATTAGCGGGTGCAATGTTTGACATCTCTTGACACCGTTTAGCATATGACACGAGGGCTGCTGCTGTGGTCTGTCAATAATGTTAATGTTAGCTACAAGCACAATTTTAATATTGGCAACAAGCGCGAGCCACAGTTTTAACTGTCTAGTGCGGTGTTAGCTGTATCAGTGTCACTGCTAACATTAGCCACTACGGTGTCTATGAGACTTGTGCTGGCTAGTTTATCATTAATTGTGAGAATTGAGTGTTTTAATGCCAATGATACAGTTAGCGGCTAGCAATAGCTAAAGGTAAATAGCGGGCTATTGCTATGTTAGCATCTTGTCTACCAATGGTTGACTCTTCATTGTAAACTGTTTGTAGTATTATCAGAGTATTTTGTTAGCTAACACAGCTAAAATTAAAGGCTAGTCCCAGGTTGACAGGATAAATTATTAGTCCCACAATAGGGAAATTTGCATCATGTTGGTGGTCTAAAGCGTTTTTACCTGTAAAAGTAAGGCAGGTTGACTGGCTATTTGGCGCTAATGTGACAGTTAGCTGCCAGCTAGCAGGAGGTGGAATGACAAGCGCATTATTAGCAGCGGCTCTTGCACAGGTGGAATAGCCCCACTACTAATGTTGCTCTCTAGAGATTTTTTTAACAATTAATTTCGAACATGCATAAAAATAAGAGTATAGTACAAGTCAATAACTTGTGAGGAAGGAAAAACAACAGCACAATTAAAACTTATCAAGTCACATCAAATGCAAAATAGGAGGAAGAAAAACAACAACAAAACAGAAAAAAATATAATCAACACAACATAGATAATAAATTACCATCTTACACATATAGATCACTTACCTATTTGAAATGAAGTAGAAACTTATCTATTCCTACCACTATATATTTACATATTTCATTATTAGTATAGAAATAATTAGGAATATCCATATCTATCTATACATGAAATAAAATATATAACTATACTCATTCCAATTCACAATACCTTTGTGTCACAATACCATATTTAATTACCAATATGTACTTTGTAGTTATCCATAACTTTTTATTAATTATCAATTTATCACTAAAGTATGGATATAACAGCTACGCTGGCTGGCTCGTGCAGAGCGATGGAATGTTTTGGCTGCACTGTTCATGTTAACTGCAAGCTGTCGGTTGACTGGCTGGCACGCGGTAAGCTGCGAGTATCAGCATCTAAGTGCCACCGCTAATATTCGGCGCCAGCGCAAGCTGCAGATTTACTGGCCATTGTGTCGTTAGCAGGGAGCATTTTGGTTAACATTACCGGATGTTTAACCCTTGAAAAAAAAAAATCTTTTAACTGCCGTTGATTTTGTGTTATGCTATTTATTTCTAAGTCGGTGATTGACAGACAAGCTTGTAAAACAATCCAACATTGTTCAGTGGAGCAGACTGACATCAGAGTGTACGAGACAATAGAAGTTGCGATTGTGCCCACCATTGCTGTTGAGTCAAAAGCTCAAAGTCACACTGATGTCGCATGTCTTGTAGAAAGCAACGAGGTTGGTGCTTTTTGCGACGCAGCGGGAAAGTCGCGTGTGTGGGCCTCAATGCGCGGCGCGCTCTCTCTGTTCTCTTGAAACATATTTTTGGAACATATTTTTGGATCTTTAATCACAAACAACAACAGTCGATGCTTTCAGTTAGCACCGACGGGGAGGTTTGGAACATTCAATTACACATTTATATGGTGCAAGGCCATTCTCGTTTCTTAATTCATCAGGTGAACGTGAATCAAGTCGATTATTTGATCCATTCAGTAAAGATCCTTATAAATGTTTTAATTTTATCTCATGAAATTACCATCTTTGTGTAATATTCTGATTTCTTTTTTTCTCATACATAAATAAATTATTCATGTAAAAAAAACTGACGATATGCTTTTTTCAGCGCCGAGACCGATACAGATTATTATCAGTCATGACATTTCA
Organism: Idiotropiscis lumnitzeri; assembly: GCF_059441095.1. Classification (NCBI taxonomy): domain Eukaryota; kingdom Metazoa; phylum Chordata; class Actinopteri; order Syngnathiformes; family Syngnathidae; genus Idiotropiscis; species Idiotropiscis lumnitzeri. The sequence continues at coordinate 11,165,442 of NC_142404.1, read as the reverse complement.
GGCCAATATTCATTGATTGAAAAATAAGGGGAAATGGTGTCAAAATTTTTAAAAATAAAAACTGCTAAACTTTTAAATGCCTTTAAGCACATGTTTATTAAACAACTTTAGTGATTAACAACATATCAAAGCTTTTTTCGATCTTAGAAAATAGAAAACTTAATTTTAAAAGTCGAACAAAAGGTCCACAGAGCTCCCAGGCTCAGCTGCATGTAATATAGTTCAATGAAAGCAAACATCTCTTTAAAGTTTCCAATGGCAAATATTTTTCAATTAGTTGTGAATTACTGACAATATCAAAGTTTTGCCAAAGTCTGTTGCCTGTTGCCTCCCGTTGTGCGCGTGACTTGTGGTGAAAAAACAAACAGGCAGCTTACAGCTGATTGGCTGCTACCCACTGCACAAGCAACCAATCAGATGGTGCTGTGGGCAGTTCAATCTGCTTCTGCAGACAGGGCCACCAGCACAACAGAGCGAGAGAGCGATGTGAGAGAGCCAAAATAAACCAGCTTTTAATTTATCGGCCTTGAAAGTTTAAAAAAAAAAAAGGCTGATGCCTATTATCGGTAAAATGCCAAATATCTGCACAATAATCGGCCTAGCACTAAAAAAAATACACATTTTATACAATACAATACAGTATTTTCAGACCCAAAGTCAGTCTTCGAGAACAAATAAGTAGCAATTTCTTCGTAAATCACCATTCACCGGTATATTGGATTGATGCATATGAAATGGTAGAAGAAGTTGCATCCTTGTAGCTATTAGCTCTTACGCTTGAGGCAACCTGAAACACTCACCGCCCCCTGCCCCCCACGCACAATAATAATGTCAACTAAGCTGTCTTGATTGCAAAGCAACATCTGGTTTGGTGTGAGTAACCTGAAGTCGGTGTTCACACTGCTTGCCCTGGGCCAGACCCTTGACTCACTCGCAGCCGTGACATCAGATCGGAGCAAGTGTCAATCACATATCATGCGTCGCCGCTCTCTAATCACTCCTTTGGCCGCGACGTTAACATGGCACCCATCACCGTAAATCTCATCACACCTTCCACCACCTGTGTGAAGATTGCCTTGGCGTTATGTGGGGCCGTCAGGGACATCATTTAGGATATCTCAACTGAAACACTGGCAGATACTACTGGAATGCTATCGCTGATTACTATAATGGTCTCACACACACTACTAAAGTGCGCCAAACATTCTCATACACTACTGAAATCCTTTCATGAGTCATACTGAAATCGGCCCATATAATATATTGAAATGTGTCCATATAATATTCTGAAATGTTTCAGTAGTGTATGAGAGCAAATCAGTGAGTGTGATAGTGTCACAGTAGTTTGAATGCGAGCGTTTCAGTAGTGTGTAAGGAAAGATAACCCTGAATTATGTCCCTGACGGCCCCTTACACGTTGTTGTGCTGCGCAAGTCGACGGCGTCTCCGCCCGCCACGCAATGACTGATTGATGGCGTCCTATTTTTAATGCATTGTTAAATGTGTAATGCTGGGAGACACTTTATGAAAGACCTGCGAGTGGAAAGGGGGAAGGAAGAGCGCAGATGACAGAATGAGGTCAGGAGCAGAGATGGATGTGTGCGGGGGGGTTTGAGGACGGGGCGATGGGGGGAAGACGCCAGCACCTGATAGGTCTCGCTGTCACAGGACGAGGCGAGCGCAAATAAGAGCGTTAATGCTGTGTCAGTCAGTCGCCACGCCAATTAAAAGTTGAGCCAGTTGAAAAGATTCTCGCATTCCGCCAGCGCGCTCGCCAGGCGTCGACAAAAGGCGAAGGAGAATTAAATTGCTGATTCTAATCGTGCCGTGTTTTCTGTTATTTTTTGGCCTTTATTGTATCTTCGCTGCAAAATGCTCTCATTTATCCTCCCTGGCGCAGCTGACACTTTTCCTGGATGCTCGGTCTTTGCATTTAGAAGGGTATTGGCAAACTCTCAGGCAGGAAAGCAAGTAAGCGATTGACTTTGGATGATGTCTGAAACAAGGAAATGCAGGAAGCGGAGGTTAAATGTTGAATTCTCATTTTTTTTTCTGCAAAAAAAAAATAAATAAAATGTTTTTCCAGTCACAATATTCCAAATTTATTTTTTTTTTCTTCTCACACATACTCAATGCCTTGGTAACTCTTTTGTACCCTTCTCCTTCCTAACTGATAACTTTGTGGAAGTGCTCCGCAGACCATGGCTTGGGCTATAAAACGTAGCTACAAAATTGTCAGCAAAAGCCGAGTCGAGCATCTTCACTTTATTTGTAGTTAATTAGCAGCACTTTAAATGGAGGCAGTTGAGCGCTGACTCCCATTTATCATGAGTTTGAATGTAATTAATTCTGAATGCGGCCGCGTCACCATTTACAGGAGGGTGTTTGTCATTTTTTCCTTCCTCTCTCAAAATGTTTTCATTTCAGATGAGTTGTTCAGGTTATAGTTCACGTTAATGACGGAAAATGTTTTTAAATGACTCACCTTGGTCTAATTTTTTTAAATCACACAACCCAGCATTTGAACAGGGGTGTGAAAACCTTTTCTATCCATTATAGCTATTCTTATTATAATAACTCCAATTTTATTTTTCTTATTATTACATTATTACAACACTCATTTAAAATTGTGACTTACCCCCTAAATGTAAGACATTTTCCGCACAGTATTACATCTTTATTCTAGAAAGAAAAAAAAAAAATCTACTTCATTCTTTTGAAATTGCAAACATTGGTAGGCAGCTAAGCCAACCGCACTGTTATAAACGCTTTAATCGTGACCGTCTAATTAGGAGATTATGAGAAAACACCCGATGCTTGCTTGCAGTGTCTTCTGTGAGATGTTGACACAGCGAGGCGACCTCTTGGCCGGCCAAGCAGTCTTTCTTCTTGCAGGTTTGATCTGACAGTCTGTTCTGCGGGTCGCCACTTTGTCAAGAGGCGGATGCCAACTGCAAAGGTATGCCTGGAGAACCACACACGCGTCAACAATGAACGCTTTTAAAACTTTCACCTGAACAAATGCTTCTGTGAGATGGAAGTTAGACCCTGAGGCATTCCCAAGCCACCCAGGAGACATAGTCCGTCCTTGGTTGTTACCAGGGGGACATGGCTTAAACACCTCAAGGAGGCATCCTAACCACATGCCGAGCCACCTCACTTGGTTCTTCTCGTTGGGGAGGAAAAGCAACGATATCGTGAGCGCCTATCGGTGACCAAGCAATGACACCAAACGGCGCAAACTTGTTTGGGACGCTCATATTGAAGGTAGGAATGTAGATCGAGATCGTTAAATATATAGCGAACTGCTCCAGAGAAAGTTGAAAATTGCGACTCGATGAAGCAAAAAAAAAAAAAAAAAATTCATCTGTAAAGACTAGAGATGTAATGTACATTATTCCTGAGGGCTCTCATGTAGAAACAATTATGGGAGCGACTTCATGTAAGAACCGGAAGAAGCGGTGACCCATTTGTTACAGCGGTTTTTATTTCCCGGAGCGGTTTATTTGAATTTTTTTTTTTTGCTTCCTCTTCTAAATGATCATAAGCCCTCGTCGCATTTTTAAAAATGTCTGACACAGCGAGGGAACTTGATTGCAACAACCAAAAGAAGTTGAGTCAGTGGCTTCAAGGGCAATGTTGTAGCCCAGGTGATTAAACAATGTCGTTGTGATAAAACATGTATTTTCTTTTCCTTTAACAGTTGTGGCATGTGTTCAGACTGCTGGTTAGTAAATAAATAATTTTGGCACAGAGATAATAAATTGGCAAGTGATTCAATATTTTTCTTTCTTTCATTTTTTTTCATCTTCACCAAAATATCAAGTACTGGAGAAAATGACATCCACACTCAGACACATTTTGTCTTTCTATTGCTTCATTTTAGTAAAAAAAAAAAAAACAACAAACTCAAAAATGCCAAATATTGTGAAATATTTTAAATCAAACCCAATCTACGGCTGGAAATATCCCATCCAAAATCTAGTCCACCAGCTCCTGAGCATTGGGCCACAGGTTTTCATCCACATCTTCTCTTTTGATGCACCTTGGAAAGAATCTTCTTGCGTGTCTTATCCTTCCCTGACAGGCCTCAGCATCTATTGCCAGACAACCTGCATTCATTGCATCCAGCAGCGACGTCTCCCAGTAAGGCTGGTGATCAAACACCTTCCATCTCCATCCTAAGAGGAACTCCTCAATGGGACTGAGCAAAGAAGAGAATGTAGGCAGGAACTGCATTGTCAAAATGTGGCTGCGTGGCTAAGCATTCGTTCACAAGGTGGTGGAAGGCAAAATTGACCCCAAAAGCTGGCATGTGAAGTCATGCCAGGCTTCGGACGGGCTCCTCGTTCCAGGTGGAATCAGCGTTGTGCGGCAGTGACTTGAGCAAAGTGATGAGGTGTTCTGCGTTGAAGGGACCCATGGTAGGGATGTAGCAGAGGACCCCATTGTTGGAGATGGCAGCGCTCATGATGATATTGGCAGCCTCCCTCATTGTCAGCATATGGTTGATTACATTGCCAACAATTGTGGTGCAAATTTCATCGGATATCTGTGGTCTGGGTTGTCTTCCTACGCCTTTTGTCCCACCACGCATTCTCAGTACTCTTCCGCTCAATACTTGTCTTCCTTGCATGATTGCAGATAGAAAAAGCAAAGGTTGGCCCGTCTGTTTCAAGTGTTGACTGTAAAAACAGTGATATTGGATATGTATCACTTAAAGGGGAAGTCAACCCCAAAAACAAGAACATGTTTTCTTTCGGCCTTTCCCAGTTGATGTTTACTGCAAAGAGAATTACACATTGCGGATACAAATCCACCATATAGCTTTGCCTTATGACAGCCCATTTAGCTTATTGCTAACAAACAATGCAAAATGTCACTGACGGGCTAACCAATAGCACAGGTGTCATGATAATTATAACCCTTTTAAAGGGGAAGTCAACCCCCATATCATTTTTAATTTTTTTTTAAATACCATGTTCTGTGCTACGCCACGGCATTCGTATTAATATGACATTTGTGGAATATGAGTTCAGCAGTAAAATCTTCCCGATTTTGCACATTTCAGTGGCCGCCCATTTTGCCACTTGCTGTTGACTGAAAATGACAACACTGTTGTTCAAGGGCTCAACAAACGACCAATCATAGCTCAGCTTAAAAAAAAACAGATGAGCCGTGATTGGTTGTTGTCATTTTCAGTGGACTGCACAAAATGGCCACCACTGAGATGGCCACAGAGGGGTGGATTTTAGTGCGTAACTGACATTCCTCGGACACAGTATTAATCAGAATGCCATGTTTAGCTAGAAAAGGCACATAGAACATATTATTGCAAAATATTTGGGGGGTTGACTTCCCCTTTAAGTGGCGTATAAGAAATGAGTCAAAACAGGATTCAGCTTGTAGTTTGCAATTTTCATTACTGAGAGGTATTTAGAATGGACACCTAATGTCGAGTGTTTATCAGATTTAATAAGGCACTGTATAGAAATTGCAGCCTGCTCGTGGTCACAAACAAGAAGAGTATCTTCAGCAGTAAAGTGTATCAGAACACGTGAATTATTATTATTTTTTTAAAGCGATATAAAATAAAACCTTTTAAAATATGTCCCTTGAAAATTGCTGTGAGGCTATCTGCTGATGTGTTTTTTTTTTTTTTCTCCCCCATCTTCCTTCTCACAATGGTTTTCCAGACCATTTTCACTTATTGCACCCCTGGGTGCTTGCTCACTGCAGTCTGCAGTCCATTTTATGGACATGACTCAATGTGTACGGGCTGGGAGGAGGAATGTACACTCACCGGCCACTTCTTCAGGCACGTCTCGGCTGTCTAATGAGCGCCAGTACAACACGGAGGATGTATAAAGCTCATGCACAGGTGTAGGGTTACACTACAGATGCGTTTGTGTTTTCTGACCTTATTTAGGGTAACATTTTAGATATGGCTCTCAGTAGGACGCAGTGCAGTCCAACACCGTTGCAAAGGCGCAATAGTAAACATCCATAAATCAAACATCAAATGAAGGCAAAAGGCGACGACAGTTCACGCTGGATTTATGATCCAAAGTGTTGCATTTCACATTTTCAATGCACATTTAATACTTGCCGGACTTATTTGTACAAAAAAAACAGCATAAATCAAAAGGCATGCAAAAGCATTATATCACAGCGCTATATAAAAGGCCTTATAAATCGGATCTCACCAAAGATCAAACAATAAAGCACACAGTCCAAGAGAAAGCCAGGGCTGACACTGAACGACAGCGCACACACAAAAAAATGAGAATTTATGTGCCCTAGCAACAATTTTTTTCTTTCATGTTACTGAGCAACACTAAATGTTCCTTAGATATTTTCAGATCCAACTTTGTTCCATTAGAACCATTTAATTAGTGCAAAAAGGGGTGCAAGTTGAAGCGAATTAAGTAGATTTTTTTTAAGTCTTAATATTACCAAAATAAAGTTTTAGGATCAGATTAAAAGCAGACATTTTACAATAAATTTGATGTACAAGTCGCAGTTAAAATGCGGACACTATGAAAATAGTCATGTAATGGTAAAAAAAAAAAATAAAGAAAAAGGAAAGGAGTCATTACTGTAATTTAGGAGTGAAATAAAATAATAATAATATTAGAATAAAGTTGTAATTTCAGCCCCAAAAAGTTGTAATTTTAGGAGAATATAGTGGTAATTTTGTACGACAAAAGTGTCTTGTTTAAAGTCTAAACAATAATGTAATATTACAAGAAAAAAAACATTATGAGGGTGAATGTTACAATTTTAAAAGATGAAGTTACAACATACAGTGGGGGGGAATCATAATCAAGTATTATTTTGACGAATCAATACTAACAAAATAAAGGTTGCAAGAAAAGAAAAAAATGCAAATTTAATCGAGCCACAACATTTTTGACCGTTTTTCTCAAGGGTAGAAAATTTGAGTTGAATTTTACAGAGAAAGAACTCTATTGAGCCACATCATTTGTTAGAAGAATAGAATTTCTCACCTTGAAACTGGTTTTAAATCTTTTGCCGCCTACGTCCACAGCCAGAGGGTTGACGCACGAGTTGAGGGATGCCAGATTGATGCCAACATAATCCCGCACAAGCAAGACACTAGAACAGGGAATATTCGGCGTACCATTTAACAAATGCTTACAACAAAAAGTCTTATTTTGCTCATGTGTTTATCAGCAGAAGAATAACATATCCACCGTGGCCATATATCACCTAATTTAAAAACGAAAGCGAATGTTACTGTCCAGAGTTGCAAGCATTGCTTGAACGAGGATTTAAATGGCTGTAATAAAGAGAATAACAGTTCTCCCGTCGTCACAGTGCCCGTAAATCCCATAATTTAAGTATTTTCAATTTGGTGGATCCACTTGAATACCACGTTAGCTATAGCATTTGTGCTAACGTTGCTGTTAAGATTTGCGAGCGCTGCTTGACCAAGTAAATGATCAGGACAATAACACCTGTGATGCTTCCGTACTGGCCATAAATCTTCTAATTCAAGGATATGAAATATTGGTGGTCAAACACCTAATATTCAGAGTGATAATTTAATTAGTGAAAACTAACAAAATTGAGCAAACATTTTTTTTAAATATGAATAAAAAGCAGAATGCTTTAAAAAAAAAAAAACTGAAATGACACTTTACGTTTTTAACAGTAACTAAAACTAAATAATTATGCCAACAACCTACTTTTGTTTTTGTCAGTTAATTTCATTCATATGATTTAGGGATTTTTTAATATGAACTATATCTATTTAGATATTACTCTTTGGCCATACACAATAAGTAAGGTTGAACAGTTTTACTTCATTACACAATTCTTTTATCTTGTACTTGACAACGACTAAAATTATTTAAAAAATTATAACTGAAGCAAAAACTAATAAAAACTAATCTGTAGTATTTCCTAAAAAAAATAATAATAATAATAAAAACGAATAAACCCATTCTAATTTAAACTCACTGAATAAAATAAAAAAAACAAAAACAAAGTCAAAACGAAATAAATGATGAAAAATGCCAAACTATTCTAATACTGGGTACCAGTAGCATTTATGCTAATATTACTGTAGAGATTCATCAATTGGTTAAACAAAGCAAATGAGAAAATACGTGTGAAAAGGAGAATAGATTGAATTGTGACCAATTCAAAAACATAATTGAACGGTCCGTAATATTAGTGGTGAATCAGTTCGGGCACCTCGTGTGATCTGAAGCCTTTGTGCCATTACTATTCAGAGTTGTGCACACTGCTAGAAACAAGTAAATGCATACAAAGAGAAATGGATCGAGTGAGACTTGAACAGTGTAAAAAAAAAAAGAAAAGAAAAAAATATATATATATATATGTACGTATATTTTCGTTTTACAATTCTCAGTTCCTATTTACCAAATACATACTGTGAAAGCTGTCATTAAAACAACAAAGCCAGTGCGTTTGCGTTGTACTGTATTACATGAATCGATTAGGAAGTAACATCAAAGGCAGGTTGTTACCGGTGGGTTGCATCAGGTCACCCGCATAAACGGTGTGGTCTGCTCCGAATGGAGCAGACAAATCCTCAGATGTCGCTCTTTGTAGTCCACATTTATCACGCTGAAGCCAACCAGTTCAGGTATGGCCAGCGTAAAGGAGAGGAGCCATGTGAGAGAGGTCCACACGCACATTCGGGTTCCTTTGAGGCATTGCTGATATACGACAGCGCGGTACCTACAACATGCATTTTGGGTTTTTTCAACCCTCAAAGGGAAAAGCCATACAAAATATGATTACACGAACAGTGACACCTCAAATCTTGTTTGTCAAATCTTGTTGGAACAGTCCCAAATGTGCACAATTTGGAGTTCCACCAACATTTTCAGCAAGAATATGCAGTTTAATCATTAGGATTACGGTTGGATTGGAGCCTATCCTGAATGTTTTTAGGTGAGAGGTGGGATACTCATTGGACTGGTTGCCAGCCAAACACGGCACATTTGGTGTCTTCAATAAAACATGAGGATGGGGAGAACATGCAAGCTCCACTGAAAACAGCTCCATTCAAAACCTTTCGACTGTGACAAAGTAAAATCATAATGGCGGACTTACTGCTTGGTATAGCATATGACTGCAAAATCTGTTTCGTAGGTCTTGGCCGTTACATATGTCTTTCCGTTTTCATACATCTTGTTGAAAAGTACCAAAAAATATTAAGAATAGGGGGGCACCACTGAGCAATTTTCAAGAAATTGCACTTTTACCCTCTAAAAAAAAAAAAAAAAAGAAAAGAAATTTCAAAGTAAAGTTAAAATAGCGGACTTCCGGTTTAGCATATAACACATGCCTCTCATTTTTGTAGTTCTCGTCCCCCCCCCCCATATTTTTGTCAGATCCACGTTGTGTGCAATTTTTGGTGAATTTCCGTTCACATTCAGGCCCTCAAAATGCGATTCATTGCGGAGAAGAATAATAATTCCTTCAAAAGCAAGAGGGCCTTTACAAATTTCAAATATTAATTATTTTATCTCGTACAGTGGTTTGACAATGTCTGTAAGGAGCATATGATTTTTCGTGATGAGGATTAAATTTTTATTGTTTGCATTCAGAGGCGTGAAGAGGTCAGCTGGTGTCCTGCGTCAAAGACACCTAGGATAGCGAACGCCTGCATAATTGCAGTGCGGCATTCACCAATTTTTGAGAGGACCGATCTTCCATTATTGCTTTGGCATAATCTGGAGGGGTCTTTATGCCAAGCAATGACCTTGAACTGAGGGGAAGAGCTTCATTTATTCATGCCAGAGCTTTTTAAAAAAAAAAAAAAAAAAGTGCTTTGCTGCTATGTTGTGGCATCTCCAGTTTAGGCAATTAAACGTTTGTAAGTGGCCATCAATTATTCACACATTTTTGCTATTTACAGCAGACCTCGGTCCCTGTCCTCTACTAATAAGAGCAGGAGTTCACTGTAGTGAGATAAATGAAGAAAAAGGGAAAAAAATGGGAACACGTGAATATAAAAGAACAAAATGATTTGATTAAAATATGAAACGAACCAAACGTATGAGCCTCTTTTCCCCAACTGATACCTCCTCTTGCCACAAAACACACCAACTCATTTGTTTCACTTTTTTATCACACCTGTAAGAAATTCTTTTTCAGCGCTTATTAAAGCTGGATTGCTGTGTTGCTCCTGTGACATTGAAGTCCTGAAATGCGTTTTTATTAGTTTCAGTGTTGAAAATGACCTTTCACAACTTGCGACTGAAAAGAAATGAAATGTGCTTTATCCGTCTGCAACGTGGCTTGCAGTCTACCTACCCGATACACTATAATACCATATGCGATCAACAACGTTGAGGTTTAAACTAACCGTTAAAAATGTGATTACATTCCCAGGAAATCACCATGTCCCATCACTAGTGAGCTATTCTTAGAACAGGCCCTTAACCGTATTGAATTTGTTTTGTTCTTGATTTAGTCAAGATTTGGGCGTCGCTATGACTCAATCACGATTTTTTTTCCTCCATTGTGAATAGCACAATTGCGATTTTTTTCAAATCCAACATGGGCCTCTTCCATATGCGGATATAAATTGGATATGTATACCATGCGTTTACAGTGTCAGTACTCATCTACACACATCCAACCAATAGAACATGAAAAGGTCAATATGCGCTCCGCGTAAGCGGGGGGAGAGTGCTTGGGAAACGACTGACATCAGAACAATGGTCGTCTTTACATTTGACTTGAATTTAATCCCTTCTGAAACAGGGCGCATAAAATGGATTTGTGGTGATAGCAGTAATTCAGCAACGCAAGGATATGATGTCATCATTAGTTGACGTCTCTATGAAATGTGAAATGGAAGTTTGAGGAGCATTGCCTTACACGGCCAAAATATTTCTACCTCCTCCCGCCTTGCTCCTCTGGCAATATGATGAGCTAAAATGAGCCCCTACACGCGGGACCATATTTATTATTTAAACAATGTGCCATGTGACTTTTTATTTTGGTGCACATCACGGACACGTTACGTTCATATCAGAAGTCGTACTAATTTTTGTAACGTAAATGAGCCCCGCACTGTGAATGTAGCCTAAGATTAAAACAAAACCCCAAAAAATAAAGAAAGTAAAAAAATTCCCCTTTCAGCAGTTTTTGTATAGCCTGCTGACGCACACTCTTTACACTCAAGACATGGCGGCGAGCAGAGACAAGCTACTTTTCTATAGAGGGAGAGTTTTGTCAGTCATTTTGAATTGGTTCTGGTTTGCAGCGTCAGACAATGAACAACAAACAGACCACTGCCAAGTGTGCTACAAAACGGTTAAAACCAAAGTGAGTGGCACGGAAGAGAACACTGATGCAACTAAACAAACAACTTTTACAATTATTGTGAGGAGCCCAGAGGAAGGAAATCACAGAGTCGACCACGCTGAACATTGCCAACGACTTTGTGCCCGTTTATATATTGCAAAAGCAGTCATTTATCGACATACTGGTCCACTTCAATGGTGGAAGCAGATGTAGTGAGAAACTACAAACAATCTGCACACCAGTATAACAATTTTATATTTGGCAAACGTCACAAACTATTTGGTCGCTATTTAGTAGTAGTAGTAGTAATTAGTAGTGTGTGCACGTAGGCTTGTCGCGCACCATATGAACATCACGTCATCGCTTCTACTTCGAAATTTAAATCATCTGGGTCATCTTTTTTTCTCTTACGAAGTCGCATTGGTTCGCCATGTTTTAGGAACTTGCACGTTGTCGTGACGCACGGTGAGCTCATCCAAAAGTGGTAATGTCAACCTTAGCTGGCTGCAATTGGCGCTCCTCATTAGAATTCCTGTTGACTTCATCTAACATCATCGGCACTTAAAGAGTTATAACTGAATTCAGAGCTGGCTTATAGCGCCACTTTCTTCAAGTTTTGAATGTCATTTGTTTTTCTTGAATAGAGAGGGGATTGATTAAAATCAGGAATCCGAATTTCAGCGGAAGTTAATTGTGAATTTATTTTAAGTCCAAGTGACCCAGTTTAATCACTGACATGACTCATGAGGTCAAACAACTTACTTGGATGCATAAAAAGTTGAAGAAAAGATGAGTTTTGTGACATCTGCTTGTTGCTTTTAAATGATTGATGCAGCGAGCTTACGCGATGGACTGCGGCTGTCCGCATATGTCATACGCATGGGCAACGGGGGTCCAGATGGACGGAATGGGCTCACCACTGCCTCGGACGTGTGATGAGTTCCCCCCAATTTTTTTTATTTTTTTTTTTTATCATGGGCGATTGAATTTTGGAATTAATTTTTTTATTTTCCTCCCTGATCAGATGCCCATCCCACATTTAGATGACCATCCTTTCTGCTTGTATTAAAACTTGTGTGTACTGTTTATGAACCGGAAGAACTGGATAAATCCATTTATAAAATTTTAATTTCTCAACCCCTTATCTTTCAACACTCAGCGAACACAGATTCAGCACGATAACTCCAACTGAGGTTTTCTGGATGAAGGGCATCAAGCTTCCACAGCATTGGGCCAAAGGGCCAATCTTGAGCTACATGTGAGAGAGAAAAAAAACAAAAAGTGTTCGCTGTAATAACAATCAATTTAAGATAAGCCTGAAATGAATAGAACGTGTGTGAAGAAGGCCGATAAGGTGCCGCATTACGTTGGCCGTGTAATTACATGTCGTCAGGCAAATAACTCACTCTGGAGGTGTTGACTGGGATGTCTAGGACAATGTGGACCAAGTCTCCCAAGGCAAGACTGTGAATGATCCTCAGCAGTCGTGAATTTCCCACAATTCCCATCACAAAACTCACCAAGGAGATGGCGGTAAAGAGATACTTGAACGTATCCCGGATTCCTGCCGAGTGGGGGCACATAGGAGGGGATCTCGCAGAGATGTTGGATCTGTGGTTGTCCGTCTCGGAGAGTTGCGCACCCGCGGCTGGTTGGGAATGCTGATCATCGTCCTCGCTGCTAATGAGAACATTTCCCAGACAAAGAAACAGAGCGACAGCCCACATTGTCTGCGGTTTCTTCAAAAACGGCCCTCGGATGCGTTTGCCAGCGCTGGGTTAGAAACGAGAGTAATTAGCATCAGAGCTGCGAGGAGTTTGGCAGCAAAGTAACTTGATACAGTGATCAAAAGGCAATTATAAAATGAATTGTCCCAACTTACCTTTTGATCGGGAATGCCGCAAAGTTTGGCGGCGAGCAAAGTTGCCTCGCGTGTTCCTGCAGTAAATACTGCAGCTCGGCCGTCGGAAGGTTTTATGGACAACGATCTCGTTGTCGTCATTATTCATCAGTCTGTCAGCGGTGACTGTAATTACCACCTGTGATGCATCACCTTCAATAAAAGGATGCCGTTGAAATGTCTGTTGTTAAAAGTGAGATCATGTCATGGCTTTTTGCAGGTGTGCTGTGCGACTCTGGTAAAATGGCTTAATCTTTAAAAAACATCGTCTCTCGGGACAACAAAATCTTGGCTTGGCATCTTACGGTAGCTGGCGAGAGGATACCTTAAATCACACCTCATGCAGATATCAGGAAAGACAAAATAAGTAAACTAGTAATGGGTCAATGAAGCTTCAAATCTGTTTCATGAACCAGTTGTAGTATTTCTGGCCTCCAGTAGATGGCACTCTCCGTTCAACATTGGGATGAAAGCACACTGACTTGACATTTTTATAGAAACCAACAGTGCCATCTAGAGGAGTCAAAAATACAACAACAAGCTTCAATATCCCATCACTGGTGTTCACGCTTGTTTTGTTCCAAGTGTGAACATCTTAATGACGCTTTTTTTGGAACAACAGTCTGCCAAACTGCTGCTTGTTGTGACATGAACAGAGTAGAGTTCACTACCACCAATACTGCTTGTATCGCAAATAGTTGCTTTCAAGACAAGTCAAGATCTCCAAAAACGTGTCATTTGGCTCACTTATATCTCAAAGCGTCACGGTATGGTGTGATTAAATTATTTTATAGAACAGCGTTTGGGCCAGCTGAGATGTCATGAAAAGCTGGTCAAATGTTTCTCTTTAAGTGAATGGAAGCGCACCGAAGGCTGCAGCTCGGACGCCGGCAGTTTGTATCAGATCGACAAAAACTTCTGCTGGATGAGGTAATTAAAATGTCAATTCGGATTCTTTTTCGGTGGGACACAAATATCCATAGAAGACACAAAGCCAAAATCAATGGGTATCTGTCTTAAGTGCGCTATTGTATTTACTGCTTCTTTTGTCCACATAGGGTGACCGAAAAGAAATTAGTCGCACATTATTGCTCGGCCGTGTGCCCGTGGTGGAAAGTTTCAAACTATGCGAGTCTTATGTAAAGCAAGAATCCAAAATAACTTTTTTTTTTTTAGATTAAAAATGTATGCACAATGTAAAGCTATTTTGAATCTGCGAGAAATAGTACTTTTGTGGCAAATTCACATGACAGTTCTTGCAACGGAAATTTTTCTTGTATACAATGCCATGAGATTGTGCCGATGTTCTGAACCATCTATCATGAACATCTTTTTATGCAACTCTTTCATTGGATGGCAGTCCAGGTGCTCTGCGGATGCACTCGCCGTGAAAAGCCAGCAGCTGCTGGACTGTGTGTCTCGGCTGTTACGCCCCACCCGATACCGCCATCCCTTACCGCACTGCAAGTATTGAATCGTGTTGTTTATGTCTCCTATTCAAGTGGCTGTCACAGGAGGGAGCGGTCTGCGGATATATACGAAACCACACACACACACACACACACACACACACACACATGCAACCATTACCCTGGGCAACAAGTGTTTGCCAGTCCAATTGTTGAAACGTAGTATATATCACCGAAAATGTCCACGAGCAACTAGGCGGTATAGTTTGTCAGCACGACCAAACAGATTTTTTTAAAACAGATTTCATGTATTGGATGTCATTTGATTTTGTAAGCGTTCCTAATGTAGTGGAGGGCAAGTGCACAGAAGGTTGCCGGCTGTGCCACAACAGACAAGCTACAGCGCCCAGAGGTACAATAGACGCGCGGTGAACAGAAACATTCCATTGTTAATTGCATCCCGTCTCCCTTTTGAAAACTCCTACTTGTACTCGGCCGGCGAGGAATGACCTTGGCAAGGAATGTATTGGCGCGCTTCCACGAAAACAAGCGATTAAGGCAGAAGAATTGCTCGAGTTGACTGCGCGAGCGTATGAAGAGTGTTCTCAGTTAGGCGGCTGACATACAATGTTATTGCGAGTGTTTCTCTATATAGGTCACTGGAGAACGCCAAGACACTTCATGGCCTATTAAAAAAAAAAGAGAAAAGAAACAAAGCTGCAAGGAACATTTTCCTGTCTGTAAGAGTAATAAAGAAGAATAAAGCAATCCCCTGTGATTTCACATTAAGCCTTTAAAGTGTTTTTATCATTGACCTGAATTGTTCCGCTTAAATCTCTCTTGTTTGTGTTTTAAGCACATTTATGATGGCCCCAAAGAGGCGTCTTTCGTCCTCTCTCTCCAGTCCGGAGCTCGTTCACCATTTAAGACGAGTGGAAGGGAACATGTCCATGTGCATGCACTTGTCGTTGACTCTCATTATGTGGCTGGTTCAAGCCGTCACGCTCGGCTGACTCCAAAAACGTCCGCTGTTTACTGGGTCAACAGTTCTGGAGATTGACACCATGATTTGTTTGCGTTGTTTAGCATGTTCTAATGAGGCACAAACACGCTGTCTTCCTCCGCCCAGACATGACAGCCTCAAGGAAGGAGAAAGGGGACGCACTGATCAGCGGCATTAAGCGCGACTGATTGATTGAGTTTGAAAATTAGACCAGTTTCATTCAACGACACAAAATTGGGTGGACATGTCTATCATAACAGGACGCAGAAAAAAAAGTCTCAAGGACCCGTGCCTGAAATTGAACAAGAAGATGGCCATTTTGTTTAATGCAGCAATCAAAGGCCAATTCCAGCACTCTAAACTTTAAATAACTACTTTTGATCAGGCCGCAAGTGTAACACGTCTTAATATTTGAGGGTCTAAAACATGGAGTGAAAAATAGCATTCAAAGCAGTTGCTGCTCTCCAAACATCTAAATTACCAACACACTTGGATTCTGGAACATTAGCAGCATTCTTACAATCAATTTAAACCAAAGCAATGACGTACAGCATGGTAGCATTGCATCTACGGTAAGTCAATGGGAAAGTCGAGGCTAGAGCTCTCCATTTGGTTTTTATGTAAAAGCAAGTTCATTCATTTTTTTATGAATCACAAGACTTGATACAACTTGTCAGTCTTCATTTGTTTCACTTTTCATTAAATAAATGACTAGAACTATCACCTATAGAAATGACTGAAGCATTTTCGTCTAAAAGACTAAAATAAAGATGGCTGCCATAAAGAAAACAAACAAAGAAACTGATTGTACACCCCTTCGGAAAAAAAAAATCTATCACCGTTGTGCTGTAGAAACATTTCATCACAAAGTCATACTACAAATGTAGCAGCAGGAAATAACTACCTTTGACTTGTGTACAATGCTAAAGCTAGCTTGCGTGGTATTGCTAGCACTGCTATTTTGTTGAAGCTGGATATGCCTTCCTTGTGACTTTTTCTATGATACGATACAATCACGTCTGACCCTTTCATAAATGCATGGCATTATGAATGGCTGTGTTTGACAATTAAGTAAAAAATAAATTAATAAATAAATAAAATACTAGAAAAAATGGCTTATTAGAAGCAACACTTGATTGCTCACGATCACGTCAGACCCATGACACTGAAAAAAACTGGTCAATGCTGGATAGAAGTACTTGGACACAGCCGTGAACTTTTTTTTTTTTTTTCCCTGACAATAACTGCTGCACAAATCCAAAGGGAGAGGTCAAACACATGAAGAGTGGCATTGAAAACGTGTGTGTTACGATGTCAAACTCCAAACGTGGTAACTTTCGGAACCTTCAGCCCTTCTGTCAGTTCCAGTTCCACAGCCCTAATACATGTTTAAAAACCACAACGCCCCCAGAAGAATAACACATTCAGCCGCATAAATTAATGCCCCCCCCGCCCCACGTCGCCGTCCACAATGTTTACTGCACATGCAAACACTGACAAGCGACAGAAGCAGCTGGCAGTCATTCATTTTCAATGAAAGCCTCGGCAAGCGTCCCGCAGCAGAAGATGTGGGAAGAGATCTTCCGTGCATACATGAGTGTTGCTTTCCGTGTTGACAGTGCAAGAGAACGTGATCACGGCGCTTCTCGCTGTCTCCCTGATCCCTACAACTTATGCCCTGTTTGTCGAGTGACATAAACCAAAATAACTCGGGAAGAGAGTGTCAAAAGCAGAATGGATGCCCGGAAAGTGATTGGACATGCACCTGCGTCACAAAACCATTCAAACAATACAAAGTCCAATACACAAATGTAAGACCAGAAGAAAATATTCTACCACTCAAAAGTATTAAAACAGAGAGGTCAACTTCTTTACCGCTATAAACTGAAATGTCAACAGACATCAAAAGATGAACACAAAATCATCCGTCGTGTTTTATTCGCAGCTATTTACATCCGGACTGGATACACAACTTCCAAATGGTGAAACATTTTGAGGTCAGAAAAAGCGTTGAAACAGATTTATGGTTTTTAATCTTCGATACGGACTTAAAATAGATGAAAGTGAATGAGACTTGAGACTTTGTTGCAAATCCCTCGCTTGAAATAACTGCACCAAGGCTGTGTGAATTGCCAAACTTTTGCATTCTTCTTTTGCCACATCTTCAAGGGCTTTTGATGATAACTTCTTTCATTCTTTTGCTATTCCATTCATGCCCATCTTTAGACATTAAAAATCTATGTTCTATAAGGTTTAATTCTGGAGATTCACCGAGCGCCATTGTTGTGAAATCCCGTCAACGGGAATCCTAACGAGAAGCACCGTCGACGTCAATTGCTATCAATTAAGTTGTTTTATGGGAATGTTCGCAGAAAAATCTCAAATCTCATAAAAATCTCTATTTTGATCTTTAGGTTGGGAAAATGGCAAATAAATTAACGATGGCCTGCAGATGGCAACACAACACCGTGTACGAAAACAGTGCTTGTAATTCTAGCGAACAAGGCGGACCGTTGGAAATTTGACCATTTAAAGCAGCTTGCGGTTGATCAAAGTGTTTGTCTCGTTAACGCTACAACAAAGAGTGTCACAAAAGAGAGAAAACGCGGCGATTATGTTCATGTAGGAGTAGAAGCGATGATGTAACGTACATACACGCGCACACATAATTGGCACGATGCACACTCTACTAAATACTACTACTACTAAATGTAAAAATTAAAACTAAAATATTGTTTGTATAGTTCAACAAATGTAAAATTTTTTGTTGGTCGGATTTTATGGAAAAAAAAAAGACTGTTCAGATGTTTGAGGGATGACTAAAGCAAAAATTATTTTCAACCAATTTTCTACTGCTGATTATCCAAAAGATGTAAGAAGCTGGAAACAAATGATTTTTGTGATAAATGAAAAGAGCCTGATCTTTCATTCGTTAGTTTGTGTTTACAAAGTCATAAAACAAAATATTCTGCAAGCCTTGAAAGATGATAGATTGCTGTAAATTTGTTGGAACTCAATTAAATTCTGCCTTTTTTTTTTTGGCATTGAAAGAGTTCACTTGGGTTGTCTAAAAACTTTTTCTCCTGGTCAACTGATTTGCTCTTTGGTGTCCGTGCAGTAGGTACACTGCTCTGTTGGGTTTAAGTCTGGAGATGGACTTGGCCATTCTAAAACCTTCCACGTTAGGTTCCATCTTTCTTTCACTGGGCAAGCAAAGTTTCATTCGACTTGGAGAGTACATTTACATTCTGTCATGTGTTACGTCAATGAAGATTAGCGCGGCGGACTGCGGAGGAGCCGTGCAAGCCCACATTATCCCTACTAAGGTTCACAGATGAGCTCGTACGTTCGCAATAATACAAGATCCTTTCTTTTCTCTGACTTGAGCCTTTCCAACACTTTGGTAAATGTTAGTCTCAACTGTCCATAAAACATTCACCTAGAATTCTTTAGGCTCGTCACTGCACTTTTTGGAAAATTCCAGCCTGACCTTCCTGTTCTTCTGACTAATAAGGGATCTGAATCTGTTGTTCATGTTCATGACTTTTACTCGTGCCCTCTGGAGGTTGTTGCTGATGCCGCCAACTGTTTCTTTAAGGGTCTTTACAGCTCTCCTAAAAGTTGATTTGCATGGTCAATGTCCGTTCCTTAGTATACCATTAATTTTTATCTCGTGTTTTTCTTCAAAAAGTTGACAAATGTCATTTTCACTTGTAAACAGCTTGCTGGTTTTACAGTATTTTCTGGACTATAAGCCGCTACTCTTTTCCTAGATTTCGAACCATGCGGCTAATACAACGATGCGACTTGTCTGCGGATTTTTTTTCACCAGTAGGGGGCGCTCTATAGTTCAGAAAATACGCTAAATAAATCTAGTTTTTTTCCCCCTCTTGGGTCCGTTCTGATTTAATTAGCTAAGTTGTTGCAGTGTTAAAAGGCACTGTTTTAACAATCTGTCTATGTACCTTTATGTGCATTCACAGTACAAAATCGTTCTGTATATGCAGTCAACAACACATTTTCTTTCAACATAGAAAATTGTGGCTTTTTTCTTTCCAAAAAGAGTTGCTGTGGCTTATATACAGGTGCGCCTCATAATAGTATGAATGCAGTTTACATGGACAAAATCCAAATCAAAAACTGAGTGTGGACATTCAGTGCTATTTGTGGTTTGAATAATTACTGTGTTATGACACAGCTTGACAAGAAAACAAACCTGTCAGCCACATGCTAAAATACTCGTACTCAATAGTTGCAATCAAAAGAAAACTTGACACATTCATCTTTTGATATCAAATCCAAATGGTTCCGTCTATGTGACAGAAATGACAGAGGTGACATGGCAATATTTTTACCCGACAAAGAACTAGGGCAGTGTTTTTAAAACTGCAGATTGAAAAAGTATTCAAGATAACTACCCTGAATGGGGCAGTCTAGGTAATTTTAAGTCAAATTTGTGGCAGCTAATACGCATGGAAATTTATTTTGGCTCTCGACAGTTTTGAAAAATATCTGAGCGGTGCTGAAAACTGTGCTCATTACAATTGAAAATCTTATTGGACTTTTCATTTACGAGCACGTTAAAAAAAAAAAAACAGTATTTGTTAACTTTTTTCTGCAGTGTGAATCCAGCCTCGGAATCCAAATGTTGGAGTGTTTTTACTTAGCTGGAGGAGGTGGCTGCAATGCTTTGATAGGTCAGAGAAGAGCAGAGGAAGTCCACTGTGTGGTTTTGCTCCTGTCAAATAAAGACCTGCGGCTATTTTGACACAAGCCTCCTGAGTTGAAAATCATGTATCGACGCTTTCAATTTGTCAGCACCCCCAATGAAATCACATTGCGCCGTTGCTCTTCTCCACGAGGCATCAATACGTGGACGCGGAGCTAGCAAGGAGGAGACATTCCCGCTCATGTTTGATTGTGGTCTCGGCCGATTTAATGGACATACTGGATGAGAGATTTATTATCCCTCCGATTGCTCCCACCCAGACAGATTGGGAGTGGGTGGAGCAGACCCCCTATCTCAGCTGTCGCACTTTGCCGTGTCATCACTTTTCAGTGAGCGGGGGCCACTCTCGCCTGCCCCTCTTTTGCCTCTCAGGACGAGCACATCTGCCACCTGCTTAATTATTTCTCTCTGTGGCCCAAAAAAAGACACGGAAGATCAAAAGGGAAACGACGCGCACGGCCACCATTCCCTGATTGCGTCTTCAGTGTCACGTCTCATTTATACAGCCCAAAGTGCCTGTGAAGTCTGGAAATGGCAGCAAAGGCCTTTCTCATCTCCCTCACTGTAAAAGCCCAATCGTGCGTGCGTGCGTGCGCGTGTGTGTGGGCTGCAGCCGTGATCGGGACTCTCATTTCTCAGAGTTGCAACCCAAATAAGAATCTCGCCCGCAGCTCTCTGTCAGCCGCCTCAAAGACAGCAATCTATCAGGAAATAACAGCCGACTCAAATGTAAAAATCAATTCATGAGAAAATAAGGAGGCCTGTGGTTGAGGGAAAGTTCATGGGCACGTGTGCTCATGTTTCCTTGCATTCAGCCGCTCGGGTGGAGAGTGAGCCAGACAAATGATAGGGCTTATTTTGGCAGCAAAAGAGGGAGCTTGATAGAAAAGCTGATGCGAAGGCTCATGCATCTATAACGTGCACCAGAGACACAAGCTGCCTGCTGCACTTGAGATGAGAGGAAAGTATACTCCATTTACAGGGAGAAAAGAAACCAGCTCACATTTATTGATCAAGTTTACACTCGTCATGTACGCAAGCAACTCTGACAGAAGCATACACGGAACGATCGGACCATAATCCCCGTCCCCAAACACTTTTGCGGTTCACTATTCACCTATTTTAAGTTTTTGTTTTCTAGAACCAGTCCTCCATCATTGGCTGCCACAAGATGGTGCAAAGCTACATCTTGATAGGAAATGAGTACAGCTGGGCAAAGGAAATATGCTGAAGTGATACTTCCCCACATGTGCACATGTAAATATAAATATAATATAAAATATAATAATATAAATGCACAATTTTAGTCCAAATTTGTATTTATTTATTTTTTCATCAAATCATGAGTGAGCCATTTATTTTTAAATGTAATATTGTAAGATGAGTTTGAATTTCAAACCTCGACTGAATGGACTTGGTCCCAACAGAACTCGGATTCAACTGAGAGAAAATAGTGCTCAGTCCACTCAAAAAGTCCCTTTGTGCAGGACCTTTCAAAAGTGTGTCAGTTCCAGAGTTGGCTGCAACTCATCACAGCGCCAGTTAAAGGCACCATCAATACACAGAGACTGGTCACCGACGTGCGTGGGCAGCTCTCTTGTCATAGAGTCGAGCACGTTAAAGTCCACGGCAATCTGGCGGGCATCTTAGCAGATGCGACTTTATCATTAAAAGGTAATGGAAAGCATGGACATTAGCTGAGGAAGGACGCAGCTCGAAAAGGAGCGTATCATATCTACCTTCATATAAAAAGCAGGTTTTTTTTTTTTTTACTACGAGCTAGTCGTGTATACGTGACTCGAACGTACTATTTTTGTGTCGTAAAGAGGGTTTTTTTTTTGTTTTTTTTATCATCCGTTATGGCATCTAAATGGTAAATCAGGCGAAAAAAAAAGACGTGCAAACATCGTGGGTCATGAATGCGACGAGATGCACACCATTGCCCTACCCTCAAGCACCAACAAGGTAAGTTTAAATAAACTTTTCAAACTGCTTCAGTTTTTTTTTTTTAAATATATATATATATATATATATTTACCATAATGGGGATTTTAAAGCTATGAAAAAAGCATGAAATAATGACTGGGTGCTTTTATAAATTATAAACAAATAAATAAAATAATAAATAATAAATCAATAAAAAAAAAAAAATAAATAAAAAGTCCTAACAGACAATCGGCTGTAATGGATGACCTTTCCCCCAATTAGTTAGCGCACTTACATTGAGGCTCCACTGTTTATTGTACTTAGCGATGGGACTTTGAACGTGTCAATTTTGATTAATTAATCAAAGTGGAAAAACAAAAGAAGCATTGGAATTCTTCTTCTACACTCCAAGCGGCCCCGGGCTTTTCTCATTGCGATAATTAAGGCACAGCGATAACGCTGATATATTGAGCAAGTTGAACAAAAAGTGCCACAGGAAAGCGTGAAGATGAGCGTAGTGCAACAAACACTTGGCCCATCACCAAAGCACTTCAAGCTTCTGCTCACACCTTAAAGGTGTTGCACTTCTAGGATAGGAAACTGGCGTTTTATATGCATGGATACAAAAAGCTGAAGTGGTGCCTTACTGCTGAAATCTAAATCTTTTGTTCGATGCCTACTTCTGAAAGCATGTCTGTCTGTCGACAAGCCGTTCTGCAATTTTCCAGTTTATGTCACAAATCAGCACTTTTACACTATAATTGCTTCCAAACTGAGATTCCCCATTCAGGACTTGGCAGCTAGGCTGGCCAAAGATTTGTCATCTACTGAGAAGCACGATCATGTCACAACTAAAGTGCTACAGTGTCAGCACATATTAGCATTAGCTTCTGGTAACCACCACATTCTTGCTCTTTAACAAAGGAGTGGGGAGCATCGACATTTGGCGATGTAATATGCCAAACCGCTACATTAATTGACAAGAGTATTTTTGTGGCTTGGTGATGAAATGCTGCCTCCATATCTGTATGGGTGCTCGCTTTAAAGGGGCGGATACGGTTCAATTTGTCAATGGTGGATTTGTGCAAGCACGACAACGCTGTAGCCACTGACTTTTGTTGCCGACCCTAGCGCCGCCCTGGTTGCCATAGCAACAAAAGCCATAGTCACCGTTTGCATGCGATAGAACCGCACCCCAAAACTGTGATTTGAACCAGAGCGTGACAAGTGGATATCAAGTATGCTTTAATTCTTGGTCCTTTGTGTTTTTATGGAACAAGTCCCATTAAAATGTGGCTAGTATTTTTAACACTGCAAAAAGGTTCCACTAACACACAATGGTGCCTCAAGAGCTAAGCTTCATTTGTTCTGCGCTCATAACGTGCAGTTTAAAACGGAGCAATGGATAGTATTGTGCAAGTTCTGCGCTAGTGTTAGCACCTCCCATTATTTGTGATCATTAGCATTAAGCTAAGGTTAAATTATAAGGTGGTAACGTGTAATTATCCGAGTTCCCCTGTTTCTCCTTCAGAAATACATTCATTAACCCAAAGAGTTTCTTTTCGCAACATATCTTGTTTGCTTCAATTTCCTTCCGCTTCAAATTAGCGATTAAACGATAGATAATAGCAATTAGTGTCGTGAATTATTAATGAACGCGATACTAATATGCAAGAAAACGAGCGGCGCCTTCTGTCGGAGCGCCTTGCCGTAGTCTCGAAACATCTGCAACAAATGCATGTTTACCAAGATGTGAGACAACACATGAAGCTTAAAAGAAATGTAAATGTCACAAGGGGAGGGCAAGAGAAAAACAAACAAAACAAACATGCAATTCCTCCATGTTGTTTCTCTTTAAGGCGTGGAGCCTCTCCCAGACAAAACATCAATAGGACGACATTTTCATCTGTCTGCGCGGGTCAAATTGTGATCCAAATGAAAATCCTCCCTCAGGCTGCGGTGACGAGGCTCGCTTGTCTCAGATCAATATCAAAAGTACGACTGGAATGTTTCATGAAGAGTCAGACTGGGAAGCTGAGGAGCGCTCATGCTTTCATAATGGCTCCAGACCACTGATTTATGGTTGTATTTACCAGATATTTGATGAAAACAACCTCCCCATCCCCGCGTTAAAAAGTTCTACATGAAGGGCGGCCATGTTTTTGCCTCCCAAATTGAGTGCACGGAGGGTTTCTTTTCAAAGTCCGCAATCAAGGACAAGGTCGAGCTTGTTTGAAAGGGGAACAAACGTTTACCCCCATTAAAGGTTTGTACAATGTTAATGATCTTAATAGATGATGTTATCCTTCCGGGAAAGTGGTCATCATATTATCCCCGGCAAAGACGTCCTGCAGGACAAGGACGGAGTGCTTAGCACCAAAGGCGTTGCCACAAATCAGCACCACTTCACATGTGACACCATGATATGCTCACTGATAAGTGGTCACACATCAAAGCGGGTGCTTCATTAATTCCATGTGCATTACATGGCCGTACACGGGAAGCAAAGATTTCCGGAATGACGTTTGCAGATCTCGCACATCGTCGCCGGCGGGGTCAATGGGCTCGCGTGGACTTTTTACCTCCGAGGCGTGTAAACAGGCATGAGGTCATGTACGACATGAGTGTACACGCTTCGGGGTCAGGGAGATGTGCACGTGGGCAAATGTGCTGCAAGTCATGTGTATACAGATGTAATGTATACGCACGCACCAGCAAAAGCGAATGGGAGCCATTACACGAGCGGTTATGAAAATGATGACTTTAAAGTTAATGGGCAAAGCATTCAGTAGAGAGCAGTTAGCAAAGGTTGGAGTGTAATATAAAAAAAAAAAAGATAAAAGATTACAAGAACAATCTGACAGCATGTTCAAACACACTCCAGCAGTTTCAGTGATGCAAGTAAACATTTTTTTAGCACTGATAATGAATCTGCTCTATTTTTTCTTTTAACATGTTTTCATCCGTCCATCCATCCATTATCTGTACCGCTTCTCCTCACTCGGGTCGCGGGGGGTGCTGGAGCCTATCCCAGCTGTCTTCGGGCAGTAGGCAGGGGTGCACCCTGAACTGGTTACCAGCCAATCGCAGGGCACACAAAGACATCCGCGCTCACACTCACACCTAGGGGCAATTTAGAGAGTCCAATCAACCTGCCAAGCATGTTTTTGGAATGTGGCACGGGGGGGAACATGCAAACTCCACACGGGAAGGCGCCGGAATCGAAACCTGCATCTCTGCAATGTGAGGTGGACATGCTAAACAGTCGTACACCGTCCTCCCCATTTTCATGATAGTAATAATACAGTAATAGATTTATGAATTAAGGTTTTGGTTCGGCAACAGGTGGAATTTTTTGAAACGTCAGCTATACATTACAATGCATGTGAAAATCTTATTTCACACGTTTTTATAGGTTAAACAAAAATTTAAAATACCTAAAAAAATAAAATACGCTAAAAATAAAGAAGACTTTTTTTTTTTTTTAAATCAGGATCAAATATACATTTAGGGACACATACAAGTATATTTGATTAAAATTTGCTGTTGAGCAGTGTAATCAGCTGTGTGTGGTCTGACAAAGGGAAGGCAGACCTTTGGTAACGTTAAGTCCTGGTCCAACAAAGGAAGTCATTAAAGAGTCAATATCACCATAAGGTGCCTTTGTGACTTCCATTTCACTCATTGAAGAAAGTTAAAATGCCGAGTTTCTTAAAGTTACCTCCGAATGACAGTGGACAGGAATTTCAAGTACACATGCAAAGACCAATTCTCATCAAAATTACTCTTTTTAAATCAAATAAATAAAGCAAAATGTTTTCGTTTTTCCCGTCCCTACATATTCACAGGTTTCCATTTGCTCATTCACATATTCCCCGTTCTTTTTTTTTTTTAAGTAATAAAACACACCTATTCGCTTCTTTTGTGGTCAGGCCAAAGCAATAATTGATGCTTCTGCATATTGCGCAGGAGCTAAATCTCAGTTTATCAGATATTAATTGAAAAATATGTTGAGAAATGTTATCCTGAACTGCACTGCATCGCTGCTCCTAACACTTCCCCTCCTCCCGAGTCCTGTCGCTAAAAATGGGTCTTCGAGTGCCGACTTGCATGGGACAAGGCACAAATTAACGGTGTCAGTATGAGATGATTGGTACGACATTTACGCCATAAAGGGATTAAGCGTTCATCGATAAGTATTAAGGACTAGTTGGTCAATTAGCCAGAGAGTGCAAATCATCACGAGGTCAGTTGACGTCTGCAGATTTAACTTAAGTTCCCCATCATGGCAAAATACGCTGCCGCGCTTCGGCATTTGGGTCATGCGAGTATTTAAAGAGAATTCAGAGTGCCTGGAAGCCACCTGACTGGTTCAGAAGTAAGGCTACTAAATTACGTGGGAATGTGAGGATATGCGCAAAGAGCTTTGAGTGGTCGGAACATGAGGAAAAGACCAGTGAGATCTGCCATGTCTCATCAACATGAGGCTCCACCACTTATTTTCACAGACAATTTTTCCAACGTTAAGGCTCTGAAATAAACGATTTAGCAAGAAAATGATTACAGTCCATGTATTCACACAGACAAATAGCAATCGAAGCGGTGTGAAAGACAGTTTTGAAGTATCCACCACACTAAAAGAATGTAATAAAAAGCCCCGTTTGTTGAGTTTCGTCTCCTCAGAGTATTCATAGACATTGGCGAGTAGGATATAGTAAACTACGCACACTATATCCTCCTATAATGAGGTGGTGGATTCTCGGCGTCTCTCAAGGAGAACTTAGAATAACAAGGTATAGTGCTTGAAACACCTCTGTTCAATGTGCTCGTGTCAAACCTAAAGACAGAAAAATAATAATCTTCACCTTTGATTGACACTGACAGAGAGGTATTCATTTAAGTAGGCTTATTGTTCTCGTGGTGGCGCGCCAATGAGGAAGAAAAAAAAAAAAAATCACATTTTTCAGAGTGAAACTGCTTTCAAAAAGGAAAAGAAATACACTACAAGTCCACACAAGGTTGTTATCCAAGAAAACACACGAGTTGCCTACATCCAAGGTCCTCTATTTCGGCCGACGTAATTCCGCTCATTAGAACACTGGCATTGAAACAGGAGATCAGAACATTCATTGAGATGTTCCTCGTGCATTAATTTCAAATTAATTGGCCATTCATTTTCCCACCGTCGTACAAGGACAGTTAGTCAGAAGCACATCCTTGGACGCTTCATCCAACTTGCACCGGGAGTCACGAAGTCAGCTATTGTGCGCGCGCACGCGCGTCTTTATACGCTCTTATCTCATGGCCATGCATTAATTAGCTACGATAAGGAGCTAATCAAGCGTGGGAAAGATGTGTATCTTCAGCCACAAATGTAGGATTTTTTTTTCTTTTTTAATAAGATGGGGTGAATAGAGTACAAGGGCTAAAGCTTAAAAGGAAAATCTAATAGTAGGTCAACTAATAATATGTTATCTTATTGTAAAAGGGGGATTTGGTGGACGTTGTCAACTGCAGGGATATAAAAATGACGACTAAATTCTTTAGTAGTGGTTTTAAAATAAATGTGTTAATGAGACAACTGTCACTTGGTGATTGTTTATGTTTTAACCAAGGGCTTGTCAGTGTGGATTAGCTGCTTTATGGATGATTTTACTCTTATGACTAACACGGTGCTGCATATTTTTAGACCTCAATTAAACAGGCATCAAAGGGATCGAGAGACAAGTATGTGGTCTTTGTTAGTTAAACCAAAATAGTGCAATGTAGCCTCGATATCTCATGTTCAGTGGAATTTTCCATCCATGCTGGTCAATCTTGACAAAACAAAGAATTGTTGTTGTTTTCGTTTGAACTGTTTTAATGGTTCATTTTGAAGGATGATTGCCTGCCGGTAACATCATGTCTTCCGAATTCTATCTTGAATTAATTTAATGAACGCTCGTTTGGTTACTGCATGCTTGCTAATTGGTGAGACATTGTCCTCTTTTATTAGTATTCCCAAAGTGGTTCTTTGCTTGAGAATTAAAATGATGAGAGAGAGTTTTCCTCCCCTCCATCACAATTCTGTTTTACTTGGCCACGTAATTCATCATTTCATCATAGTTTAAAAAGCGATATTAATTGAAGGCTTGGCAGCTTTAGAAGATATTCTGCGAGAATAGCAAATTGACATTTGCCACCTGACAGGAGAAAACATGTAGGCTGCATTTCTTCTGGCCACCTTGCAACAGTGTAATTGTCAGGGAACTGAGAGGCTCTGTGTTACCAAATTAGTTCCCGAATTTGGAATAAAAGACAAATATGTCCATTTCCCAGGCAACAATTGCAGCAGCAGTGTTCAAAAAATTGGAAACGCTATGTAAATTCACGGCCGACATCCTGTCCGAGGAGCTGCTCATTTGAGCGTGATTGACAGAACGCACAAGCAGGGCTCTAATCGTGATTGCAATTCCCCCAGAAATTGAATGCATGCCGAGAAAGAACCCCCAAAAAATAAAATAAATAAATCGGGTTAATACATCAAAGCACATCAAAGCAATACCTCGATATGATGTAAATATGCCCCACAGGCGTTGTGATGCACCATACAGAATGACATCAGAGCAATGTGATTGGAAGCTCGAGATCATCTTCTCAAGCTTCCAATCATGATCAATTGTCCATATTCCCTTAATCGGACACACAACGTGGGAAATTCACTCATTCTTTTAAAAATGATTTGAACGGGATGGGCAAACATCTGCAGCATGTTGAACGACTGTTTAGCAGCTCTGCCTCACAAGTCGAGCTTTAATGCGTTAACAATTAATATCACGGCATGTTTAACGATAGAGGAAATGATCATCGCCCCCATACCTTGAATAAGTCAAAGCAAGATACGCTCCCTTGTGTCTGATGTAGGCGACGTCAAGGCATTGATATGACATCAATGGCAGGGTTTACAGGGAGCCGTAACAGAACGAGCAAACGGAATGAAAACGCTCCGTATAAGCCTATCAATCATCTCTGCCGTATATTCATTTTGCCTATCTGAACGAGCGTTATGTAAAACAGTTTAATTCAGGCGTGGGCAAACTACGGCCCGGGGGCCACATGCGGCCCCGTTAAACGTTTTAATTTGGCCCGCCGAACTTGACAAAAATTAACTGAATAAACCTTGTTAATGTTTTATTTTCTAATTACTGTGATTTTTCAAAGACATATTTTGTTGTAATGCTTTTGTTCACTTTCATTTAAAATTAAATGTTTTTTTTTTTTCCTCCGATGAGGTGAGGTTACCAAAACACACCATCCATCTGCTCCTGGTCCGGCCCGTCTGCCAAATTTTAGAACCCATTGTGGCCCGTCAATCAAAAAGTTTGCTCACCCCTGGTTTAATTGGAATAGCCGGTCTGCATCCGGTTGCCGCTTCGTTTTGACATAAATGCGTGAGAACGCCCTTGAAAACGACAGCGTCCAAACATTGCTCTTCTGCGTTAGGAGAACTTGTTTTAAACTATTTGTATTTTTTTTTTGTAATCAAGCTATTGCTTTGATAAGTGAGAAAACGAGAACAACTACAGTGCGAAATAGATAAATGAACTCTATCTTGACAAATCACTTCTTCGTATGTCACACGGCTGTTCTGATTAACTCATTTGCTGCCATTGACGGACACAGACGTAAAAAATTACATTCATTTTTTTTTTTTACCTGGGTTGGCAGTGAAAGAATTAATGTAGTGGCTTAAATAAGTAGCAGATCAGAACAGAACTCGTCAAATGTAAACAGTAGACCAGAGCTGTTCAGTCCGATCATAATGACAAAAAAGCTCCGCGTAAAACCCGGCGATTGAGTCTATATTGCCATTTTCAGAAAAAACACAGATGGATACCCGCGCTTTACATTTCTTAGATACTGCGGTGGGTTTTCAGTGGGTGCAAAGGGCAGAATAAATAATTGACTTGTTATATCATGTTGAATATGTCAGCAAAAGTGTCACACTGCAAAGACCTGACAGGCTTGAGTAGGGAGGGCTGCAGTGCAGACGCGTGCAGAGATCAACGTCCCGCTCTGGACCATCCAATCCCTCTGCACGGATTGCAGACTGTCAGGCCACAGAAGGTCACGGCGCAGGTGCAAAGATGATAACAGCGTGTTTGACAAGCAGACTCCCTAAAGGGCAGAGTCTCATTAGCGACATGACGTTTAACAGAATAATTCAAGTCACATTGGTCAAACCAGATCAAGAAAGTTTTAATCAGAAGGTTCATAAATAGTACAACTGTACACATCATTGTAACTCCATACATTATTTCCCATCAACTAGGATTAGTTTTAAACTAGGTATAAAAGAAAATCAAGTATAAAACATAATATTTGACCTTTTTACATCCTTGGAGCAGAAGATCTGTATATTACAATGATCACAAACCTGAGCATTTCGGTAGCACAGGCAAAACTGTTTTATTATACATTGGAAGCACTGTGCTAAAATATGCAAATGAAAGGTTTTGCAGCATTTTTTTTCTTGTTATCCTCCCAATGGCCATCAAGGGAATCGGAAGGCGAGCTGCCGTACTGGCCGTTAGCTAAATGACTGATCAACAGCCCTCAAGCTCCCCGATTCACATACCCAAAGAGTCCTCGTCTGAACACTCCAATATATTCATCCCGGTGGCCCCACACCATCGCCGTGCGCAAGTACGCTTTATCCTTTACCATTTGCTGTTAAGTGAGATGCGGCTCGGTTCTTTTACACCTCCGTGTTTTAAACAAAGTAAAAAAAGAAGAGATCTTGACTCGTGCCGCATGGCTCAGCACACTGCCGACTACATCTTTGGCTCGATGGGGCTGCATCAGCTCCGAGTGCGGCTCCGGTCGCCCCCTCACAGTCCCGCGGCTCAATGTGCGACATCACACAGCTGAAGACTTCTGATCATTACTTATTCACAGACAGCAGCAGGTTAATCTGGGAAAAGAAAGAAGACTTGTTTGTGTAGCCTATTTAAGGCGGCTGCGAGTCAACCTGCTCTCAGCACAAATGAGAGTTGCAGCTGCATTATTAAAAGCCTGTCCGGTGAGGGTTCGCTTTTGGTTTACAGTGGTGTGTACCTGCTCCATTGATGGACATGCGATGATTTGGAGGTCTTCCCCGCTGTATTCTTCTTGTAGCAAAGTGTGGAGCCTTTGGAATACCTGCTGGATATTATTCTGTACAGAAAAAAAAAAACATCACAAGAGCTGCAGTATTGATATAGACAAAAGCATTAAGATGTCCGGCTACCAAACTTATAAGAATTTCATGTACATGTACATGACTACTGAACAGATTTGACCACGTATTAGCCACTCATCCATTTTCCATGCTGCTTATGTTGATTAGAGTTGTGGATGCGCTGGACGCTATCCCAGCTGACTTTGTTGACTGGTTGTCAACCAATCGCAGGGGACATATAGAAAAACAATCATTCATACGCAAGTTTGACGCAGAAAGGCCCGGCGGAAGGACTGTGTCTAGTTGGGCGCCAGGAGGTAAAATTGTTCAAAACTCAAAGAGTTCTTGGATGGTTGTTAGGGATGTAACAATTCACGCCTCGA
Source organism: Idiotropiscis lumnitzeri (assembly GCF_059441095.1). Taxonomy (NCBI): domain Eukaryota; kingdom Metazoa; phylum Chordata; class Actinopteri; order Syngnathiformes; family Syngnathidae; genus Idiotropiscis; species Idiotropiscis lumnitzeri. Next base: position 11,133,577 of record NC_142404.1, on the reverse strand, counting down.
TTCGAGTCAATTTTCAGTTCGCGATTTCAATTCAATTAGATTTTTTTTTTCTCAATTGGTGCCATGCTAGTCGTGGTATTGCTGGTGGTGCTGCAGTCATCCACAAATGCAATACAAATTGAAGTTTGACGCAAGCGTGTCAATGTTGAGTGCATTTTAACTGGAACCAAAATGTGCGTCGACAGTTTGTTGACAGCAGAAACATGCGAGAGCAGCAATAGTTAACATGGGGAAATCAATTCTTTTATTTTTTTTTTACATTGATGCATATTTAAAGAAGTTTAAATCGATTTGCGATGAATCTTTACATTCCTATTGGCTGTCGAACAATTACAAAACCTACTTCAACCTGCCTCGAGGTTTAATACAACTCTATATTAAAATGATATCCAACATAACATTATATTGTGTAAATGGTTGGTCAGTGTAGGTTTGAAGACGGTTATGACAGGCGTGGGCAAACTACAGCCCGGGGGCCACATGCGGCCCGTTAAACATTTTAATCCGGCCCGCCGAACTTGGAAAAAAAAAGCAAAAAAAAAAAAACCTTGTTAATGTTTTTTTTCTAAATACTGTGGTTTTTCAAAGACATATATATATTGTTGTAATGCTTTTGTTCACTTTCATTTAAAATTAAATATATATTTCTTTTCTCCGTTGAGGTAAGGATACCAAAACACTCCATCCATCTGCTCCTGGTCCGGCCCCTCTGTTTACATTTTAGAACCCATTGTGGCCCGCCAATCAGAAAGTTTGCCCACCCCTGTTTAAGAGCTACTTTATAATAATAATAATAATGATATTTGGTAAAATAGGAGAAAGAACGAGTGATAACAATGGTTCAAAATGGACAAGAAACGCATGCCAACCACACTGACCTTTAAACATAGTTACCTAGGCTACATCAGGTCATGTATAATTAGAAAAGAATATCTCGTCATTAATCACATTATGACACCGCCAGTGAACTATACACCTGAAGAGCAATGCTCCATCTTTGCCAAACTCATTAACGGCACCTTTCACTACAGTATTTACAGCAGATGCGACTAATGGGATTAACTCAAATATGCTAATGTTCCACCACAGACGAGTTCAAGCTGACTCTATATCCAAATATAACAGTCTTTTAAAGAGCTGATGATTAAAGTTAAAAAAGAAGCTCCAGCTGTTTTGAGGCACGCACCCGCACAGGCTTGAAAAGGATGAACTCCGTGTCTCTGTTGGCCAAGTACAAGGACATGCTCTGCAGTGTGCTCGGCAGCTTGTTCTTCATCACCCGGTAGGTTGCCATCACTAGATCGTTGATCTTTGCTGAAAAGAAGAGGGAAAATAAAATAAGGAAGAAAATACTGACAAAGCCTGGAGGGCGCTCTGTACATGTTGAGACGAGTCGCAGCGAGATGCCAGTGGCCTTTGCGCAAGCTCCCCAACCTACCGGGTTGAGCCCACGGCTGCGTAGACAGCGTGTACGCAGGGCCGCCCTGGATGGCCATGTTTTTCAGCTCTGCAACCTGTGTCCATAATAAACAATGGTTAGTGACAGCGTTGGAAATCAACAAAAGAACACAATTGTCTTCGCCGAGTCAAACGGATTAACTCCAAAACAGAGACCATTTTGTTAGCTTGACAATTTAACAATTGGTGTTGTTTGCAAAAAACAGAGGACAATGGAAATGAGTTGGGTGGGAGGCGGAGGGAAAAAAAAAAGGTGGGCCACAAACGACTTGAAGAGAATTGTGTTGAAAGAAGACAATAGAGGAACATCACAAGTACACATCCCAGCTGAAGGGAATATATTTGTCGAAAGGGAAAGGTGTCAGTCCAAATGGATTGCAATAAAGTTAAAAGCGGAGAGCTGAAGGTCAGGACGTGGCGTCTCCGCCTGAGGCCACGTCTGGCGGTTACCTTGGTGAGAAACAACTCAAGGTTCCCCGTGAAGATCTGAGTCTGTTGCTGAATGAACTGCTCGCAGCTGAACTTCAGGTGTCGGTCCACATCCTTCTTGGAGTCGATGTAGTGCTCCTTTATCTCGGGGGTTCCCTGCAGAGCAGAGAAAATGATGCTTTCAAGAGCGGGCTCCCTTGGCAGACAGTGAATGGCATGTTGAATTAAAGGAAGGACAAAAGGGGGAAATAAATGAAAACCTCCAACAGGAATTCAAGAATGGCGTTGTGACTGTTAAGCCGGAAGAATTTGGGAACAGCCTTCGGGTTCAGGATTTTGAAGGCAGCATCTTAACAAAGAGCAGAGATGAGAAAATCAGGGTGCAGCATTGGAGTGCCCTCTAGTGGCGCAAATCAAATATGACCTTGGATGAAGGTGGTGGGAGGGGCAAATGTGCCCAGAGAGGCAGCAGTTAGCGTACATTAAGGTGTTGGATGACACTGTAATTTTCAAATTAATTGTTGCCACCAGTGCATGTGATAGGCACAAGTTGCTTAATGAGCATGGGAATGTAATGACGGGCTTTATGGAGCTGAACACCAACGTTTAATTATCTTACCTCGCGTTTTCTTCAGGTCCAGCGAGATCTCCTTGATGGCAAAATCGGTGTGAAATGGAGCAATCTGTTCACGCATGATCAGCAGGTGCTTGATCAGGAAAAGCTGCCCGTCTATTTGTGTCTGCGGAAGATGAGAGACAAAAAGAGAGCACAGCCGTTAAAAATCCACACTGCCAAAGACACACAAAAAAAAAAAATAAGCATCGTCTTGACTTTCCAGGCAGTCGAGAACATGGAGAGCGCAAGCAGCCTCGGAGATAAGGAAATTCGGCTAATTAATAACTTCTGCATAACCGGAGTTGGAAAGGGGATACGATTCTGTGAGGAGGGGGGGGACAACATCTGAAGCCATTTATTGCTCAGCTCGTTATTAAAGATTGGGGGATGAAAAAGAGGCACGGGGAGGACACTCGTCATCCGAAATTGATGTAGCCGCAGTAATTCTAAATGGTAGGTTGAAACGGGCCAGTCAGCGTAGATATTAACAGCAAATTTGAAGGTGAGAGCGGCCCATAAATAAGAGGACGCTTCGCTGAACAGTCTGCAGAGCATAATAACGCCGTCATTACAATAAACTTTAAATGACATCCCAGCTGCTTTAGTTAAGTACCCCATTGCCGCAGGAAGTTCTAATGAAATAGAATTAGGGAGGGGACGGCATCCAAAACACAGGCGCCGTTTCCAGCTGCTTTTATAATAATACAAAAATGGGGTGGGGGGGGGAGTACAAAAGTTCTCTTGAGCGGGTGAGTGTGCCAAACCTTGTTCTTAAGGATGCTATCAGAGGCACTCAGCAGGGACTGGATGCAGGCAGATAAGGCTTCTTGAGATAAACCCTGGAAGACGGCTCTCTGGAAAGGCAATATAATGGGGATGGGAATTAGGAAGAAAAAAAACCCACAAAAGATGTGGGGATATCCTATCCACATATGCCCAATCCTCACGATTTCCCAGAGAGACCCTGGAGGCGGAAAGCAGTACAACTCCCAACATTTTGACTGTCTAATAGATCCTTCCGATTTCATATAAAAGAAACAAGAAAAGCACTTTTATCATGCATGTGGTTTGGTTCTCTCACTCCACTCTGGGCATATGACTCTAATGTAAATTGTGAATCAATGGGTGTACATGACACCTTACAGCAAACATGAACAGGAAACCGCAACGAGATTTAAACCCCAAACCAAATGTGAGGAAGATGTATTAAAGTTTATGGAGAAATTGACTCAATATTATATCACAATTTTTGAGGACATCTTTTATGAAACATTTTTGCAGTGAATCGGCTCAAGGCTTTAATATTGGAAAAGAAATTAACAAGAATTTTTAACGATCCGCGGAAACCATGGTCAAATATTGAATGCGTTTCCTTTTGTAGGAATTTCTGTTTACCCACCAAAAGCTTCTTTTACTAAAAAGATTTTCATGTGCACAAACAGTCCCAAACTACATTGCCCTCACACACACAGATGTGGAAGCCACACCCAAGCCCAACAGGCAATAAATATCGTCACTCAGTTAATTTTTGGACGATATGCAAATAGATTAATTTAGCACTAATTGCAATACACCCGTTTAATACAGCGTTCGAAAGCCAGCTGCAAAAAAAAATCATGCACAGCAGCGTCAATGTAGCGAGAAGTGGCATGGAGAACTTTACACATTTTTGAAATGCAAGTAACAAAAATTTTAAATGTACATGTATTTCATTGCAACAATATAATTTAGGATCTCATGAATGAACTAAGGCAGTCGTTCTCAAATTGAGGGGTCCTAGTACCACCATAGAGACCAACATCAAAATACAGCAGCATAGTAGGTCTATGTGTTTATAAAAATATTACGATTGCACATCACGGTAACATTACGCACCGTTTGAACATTAACACTGCATCTAAATTGCAGTAAAAGGTTCAATCCAACCGATCTGTACTTGAGCAGTGACTCTTTCAATTAGCACTAGAGTGACCAAGAGTATCACTCGTGGTACGAGCACCACATTTTTAGAATCAGTGATTTAAAGGTTGCCAGTCACAAGAAGGAGTCATGCCATCTCACCTAAGAGAAACTCCTTTCAAATCTGCATTTTCATGCATTTGGGCATCTCAGCACACGGTGAGAATTGGAATTTGGGATCTTGCTATTGCACTCTCGGTAAATCAAGCGAAACAGATCCGTCAAACCTCCACAGTGAACAAACAATTTAGCACCCAAGCATTGTTAGGTTAGAAGCGGAAGGATCTATTGCGATATCTGCCAAGCCTTCCAGGAAATCAAGATCGTTTCTTTTATTGTGTCAACAGGATACTCACATCTATACATCTGTACAACTTGGACAAGCAGACCAGCGTCCGTCTGACCGTAGGGTACCACATGCCATGCAAATCAGCGGGAGAAACAGAAGCCTGTAGACGGGACGCCTCCGGTTTTCCTGCAAGTCCTTATGTTAACGTGAAAGAAGGTTAGACGGTGACTGCAACGGCGAAAAGTATTTATAATGTATCAACACACACCGGCGTTACTGATTCTTCTACCGTCTGAATCCTCAAGCTGAACATCGGAAAAGACGGTTTCTTGGGATGTTTTCTTCATCTGCTCTTCTTTCAAACTTTGAGCGATTTTCTGGTGAGGAGGACACAAAGGAGTGACAAGACGCTAAATACTTTAGAAGCACGGAGGGTTACGAGCACAATTTACAACCGGAGAGTGACAGCTTTCTGTCTGGCCTCACCTCCATCATCTCCAGTTTTTCGGGATAGGCCAGATCCCCTGGGGCGGGCTTGTAGCCGGTGATGTCTGTCTGGATGTAAATGTGCGTCCTGTAGACGAGTCTCTCCTGCACATCCTCCAGCATCTGCTTGACCACGGCATCAAAGGCTCCCAGCTGGCCGGCTGTTTCACAACACATACACAGGTGCTTCTAAAATTTGAATATTGTGCAAAAACTCATCTATTTTAGTCAAGGGAGTTTAAATTGTTATCATTTTGATTATGATACCAAATACCCCAAAATTATATTTTGAGACATTAAAATATTACATAGGAAATAAAATGTTTAATATGTATATTAGGGAGAATTTGTGGAAATTTGCGGCAAGCATTCGAGGCCCTCTGAGGAGGACAGACGCTTCCACCCACCGTTGTGGTGAACGTGATCTTCCAGCATCTCGGTCTTGAGGATGCTACAGAGCTCGGACAGCGTCTCTAGGTGGATGACGTGGATGATGAGAGGGCGCAGAACGTCGTACAGAGACAAACACAGCTTCTCCAGCAGCTCGCTGTCAAACATTAAAACGGCCTTTTTGACAAAGTCTGACTTGACACTCTGAACCATTCAAATAAGACTTAAATAGTCAAAATGCATTTCAAACATGCCACCTTTTTTAACTTGCCAGTTCTGTGGTCAGCACAGCATTTTGTGTATTTTTCTATTGCGACACCACTCAAGGAAGTCTACTTTATGAATGACGCTTAATAACACGATAATCTAGTGCAGTAGTGGTTCAATCCTGGTAAAGAAATTATTTTTGTAGCACGTTAGTAGGGAAGTGCCAAATACCGATGCAAATTGTTCTCACGTGATACCGATTAGTGCAAAAATGGCACGATTAACCCCGGGTTCCGATCCGGTCATCTCTATTTCAAAGCGCAAGAAAGTTTATGAGGGGAAAATCTAGACAAAGAGGTGGCGCAACTCACTCTAATTTGTCTGTGGGCTTGGAGAAGAACTCATTGTAAAGCTGATGCTCATCCTGACACACATGAACCATGAAGGCACAGCCGCTGCGGACCTGCACAAAAACACAAAAGTTTGTTTGAAGCTCACAACAACATTTGTGATGGCACAAACGTCAACAGATTGAAGCCATTTATCATATGCGGCGAGACGGCGGGAAAAACGCTCGGGTCTAGACCTCGGTGCGTTCTCGTCTGAAGTGAAATGTCACGCGGCTGCTTTTACAAAGGGTAGCTGTGCTTTGAGCTCGGTCGCGCCTCACCAGGGCGCAGTGGTCTTTGCTGTTCTGCTGGGTCAGATCTGTGATGGTGGAAGTAATGCTGGGAGTGAGGAGCTGCTCTCTCTGGTCCAGGAAACACTGGTGGATTTCATCCAGCAGGTGATGGTATCTGCAGGGAGAAGCAGAGATTCAATTCAGATGGCATTTCGCGGAAATACACATTTCAATAAGGAGAACACTCACTCTGGAATCTTGGCCGCTCGCTCTTCTATCTGCTCTATCAGCGACTGGAAGAAAAATAAACGACAGTTCTGCCCAGTGCTAATATGCAATTTCATTAAAAAATAATAATAAAGCTTACTCGAACTTTGGGTGCGGCTGCTCTAAATCTAACATAGTAGAGTGTAAAGGCATTGTCGGCGTTAGCCAAATTCATTGGATCCTGGAAAACAAGCAGAAAATGGTTCCATTATATCATGAAAGATATTAATTATATCAGCAATATGGCAATTTATGGCTGTGTCTCACCCTTTTTGTTAAAGCGCTTGAGAGGTTCTGCATTGTGCTTACAATGTGGACCTTCATGAAGTGCATGGCTTTGGAGAGACATTGTTTAAACTTGGCCAGGTAAACAGGATAGTCTTTGAAATGAGGCTTTAACAAAAAACAAAAATAAAAGTCAACTTTATTACGAACACATGCATCAGTAGGGAGTATCACGTGTTTCCAGCAAACAAAACATGTTCTTAACCTAAATTATCTGAATCTTTTTTTAATTTTTTTTATAATGAGACAAGAACAACAAAGGCACTCACATGTGAAGATACGTAATCAATGCAGTCGTCTAATTTGGAGAGCATCGGTATAAAGCCTTCATTATTTACAGACAAGGTGGGCGAGTTCAGTTTCTGGAAACACAAAGAAAAAAATAATTGTGCGACTTTGCGGATACAAATTACGCCGAAATACAAATAGCAAAAGAAACAAAAGCCAACCGTGTTTATGTGCTCCAGCTCATTAAAATATGAGAGCTTCTGCTCTATGTTCTCCGCAAGGTCAACGAGTTCTGCCTTGAAGGAAGAAAGACAAAATATTTCAATCTCAAGTAGCCAGAGTAGTCAAACAATTGCAGAAAAGGAGAGGAATTTTAGTCACGTTTCCCCACATACAAACTTCAATTCAGCAACCAATTGTTAATTTGCTTACTTGTTCTTTTAAAAGTTGTTCACAAGCCTCGTGTAACGTGCCGGTCTTGTTGGACACAAACAGGTACTGTTTCTGCAGGGAATCAAGCTGCTCCAGAGCAGCACTGACATCTTTCAGGATGGCATCACATTGCTCCTGGTAGCAGTTGAGATCATCTCGCGTTCGCCTGCATTTCAAACAGAAATGTGAAAAACAATGGTTTGCCGGCGCAATGTTTTTGTTTGTTTTATGTCTTCGCCAATCTGTTTTTTTCTATTGTGCTTGTCCTCGTTAGGATGGTGGGGTGAGCTGAGGTCTCAGATGACATCATCAAAATGCTTTGGAATGAATGAGCCTCCGACAACTGTATTGCGCTTGACACTGATTGAGCAGTGGAACAACTGAGCCAATTCCCATTTTCTAAATGACAACACTTAGAAAATCAGACTTCACCTCATGCAAACACATCGACTAAGAAATGAGCGATGACCTTTAACTGTGGTGCCAATCCATCTGCATGTAAGTATAGGCAATTTATTGATAATCTTTGATAAAATATTGATAAATTTCACAATCTGAAGAAAACCACTCTTTCAATAAAAACAAGTAGCCGGAAGCAATCGCTGTCATGCAAATGACCAAAACACATTTGCCATAAAACTTTTTAGCACACTATACTCTCTGTAGCTCAACTGTTGACAACAAATCTAAGACAAACATCAAACCAGAATGAATCCTTTCATACTTGTTGAACTGAGGTCTCAAACCATAACAATGGACTTGCGACGTACCCTATAGTGTAAGCAAGCAGTGTGCATCGTATTACAGCATTAAATATTGACACACCTGTACTTTGCACTCTCGTCTAGATCCATGTTGGCTTGTAACTTGGCAAACCAGGCAAAAAACTGTAACACACATCAGCGTGGTGTGATGCTTACGTAGCACGTATGTAGTGACATGTAGTTCGTTTAAAATGGATATTAGGTTACCTGTTGTGCCGTTTCGATGCGGTCATTGTCCATTTGGAGCATCTGGAAGCCTTTGAGGAGGACGTCTTCTGTTGATTGAGGCACGGTAGCGGTGAAAGGAGACTGAAGGGAGCGAGATGAAAGGCTGCCCAGGTCCTCGATAGGTAACTACACAGCAGCACAGTCTTAGTAAACACTCATTCGGGATTTCTTTAAAAAGTTACAAAACAGTGGAGGGAAAAGACAACATCTCTGTGATTTAGTAATGTTAATACATTACTATTAAAGTGACTTTAGTGTGTCTGACAGACATGAGAAAGTCATTTAGCATCAATGCTAAATAGCTAGCTCCGGAGCTCACCTCAGAGGGGATAGCGAGCGTATCGGCGGCAGCTCGGATCTCCAGCACGGAGTCCATCTGCTTGCCCGTAAGAGGAGCCATGGCGTCCGGGCGCCGGTCCCACAGCGACAGCTTCTCCCGGGTCTCCTTATCTGTCAAGTCGAGCAGAGACTGCTGCTCAGTGTACGCCATCGTCACTCGGAGGAGGGGGGCGGCAGCTTAAACGTCAGCAAGCGACACGAATACCACTTCCTGTTCCGGGATGCTGGTAGGCGGGGTTTAGTGAAGGAATGGCGGGTGAGCCAATCATATGAGAGTTTAAGATTCGTCATCGGTTATGGTTCATCCCATTATGTATTGATTTATATTTAATATGGGAAAAATATATCTAAAAGTAAAAGAGGGGGAACAAATCAATGATTTTTAACAAATATTTTAGTGTCCAATTTATAAATACACTCAACATTTGGTACACTTTGCTAAGGCTGTCTTAGGAACCATTCATTCTCTATTTTCTCAAGTAATTTTATGAAGTGTTTTAAACTCGTGTCTCCTTTCTAGTCGTGTATTAAAAACGAAGGAGGAGGGGCATTACATTAAAATACAGTTTTTGAAATGCACATCTCTATTAAAGAAAATGTAATTAACTTATTGAACATAGAGTGCCACTGCTAGTTAAAACAATTGTAATAGATAACAGGTGGTTTGGAGAATCGTTTAAACAACCGGTAACAAAATACAGTAAACAGAAGCACATTCTTAGCATTCCTGCTGGTAACCTCAACTGACACAGTCACTGAATATTAGAATGGCTAAAGCTATTGTGTAGAATATGTGGATGGTGTTTGTAGGTGGTCGAAAATAATATGGCCGCCTCACATGCATATATTGTTTGTTGGTGATACACAGTATTCATGATGATTTCAAATATATGTCAAAAATGCAATAAATACCTTCTGGCTACTGGCTACCTTTTAAAATATAATCTATTGCAGGAGTGATCTGGAAGGATTGTAATCTCCGTAATAAATAAGGGATTATTGAATTAAATGCTTGACGTCCAATATGGGGGAACACTTGGTCAAGTGGTTAGTATGGTTCTGAGGTGAAAATCTCAGCTCAGGCCTTGCTGTGTGGAGTTTGTAGGCTTTCAAACACTTTTGTAGCTTTTCTCTGAGTTTATCCTAAATTGTCAAAATACATTGAAATGAAAGGTCACCAATTTGTTGTCTGTTATTCTTTTTTTTAATCATCTATCATTCCGCTTGTTCCAAACCTATTTTCTATTTTCTTTGCCTTTAACTGATTTTGTCTACAACAACACCAGGGACAAAAAAAAAAAACACAGTGAAAAACGCTCAGCGAAATTGCAAATGGAAAAGTGGAGCTTGAGGCATATTTTTATGGAAGAGTTTTTTTTTTGTGTGTGAGTGTGCAAACAATCTGCATTCTGAAGACGCAGTTTGCCAATTCTATATAAAAGATGTAGCATAAAAAAATAATAAAAAGCAACAATATTTCTTCTTAATTTGAATCACGTTTTGCTGTTGTGTTATTTTGTTACACTAGTTTCTGCTTTTACACAAAACTTGTTATCAAACGGAGTCATTGTGGGTTGGGGTTCATCACAAAAATGTCTATAAGAGCGTATCGAGTGAAAATATGCATAGCTTTCGCAATTAATCGATAAAGGCCTGGAGCGTTTGTTGATGTGACTCATAGCATGCGGGTGGCAACCTTGTGAGTCTCGTAGGGAGGTCACGTGGAGTTCAGTGTTTATCCGCTTTGATGGAAAGGAATCACTGCAGAGTTCAAGCCGTGTTACACTAGCACAAAAAGACACGTCAGAGCATATCACATCAAGTTACACACGCACGCGCACACACACGTGCACACACACTTTTCAGTTTTTATTCCCTCCCCTCTTTTGCACTGCAATTATGATGAGTGTTTGTCCAAGATTTAATCAGAGATTATGTCTTAGTTAGTGCAAAAAGGTCAACAGACCGATCATATTAATGAGCGTGCCTCACATCAAGCTTCTAAAAGTTAGCAAATTATTGAGCGATCTCAAACACTTTTTCATCGTTTATTTTTTTGTATTTTTTTTGGAATGGCAAAAATACTTTGTTATGATTACTGGGGCCATTTTAACCACGACAATGGGCAGTTAGCTAGTTGGCGAGCTATGCATCTTCGTCGGATGCCACAATTTCCAGAACAACTTGGTGCCGTTATTTAAATTCCCACGCGAGGAGTTGGTGCCGTTGAATGAGCCTGCCGCACAACCATCACATAAATCAGACAAGCCCTAGAAGCTTGTTAGCTCGCGAACAATCTGGTGTGTAGTGCCTCTCGTCGTGCTGTGGAAAGACGGTGTCGGGCGGTATGCGTAGTGATGTGAGGCAGACATAAAAAAGTTAACACCCATTTTTCAGTGCACTGTGGTTTCCACAGATTCGGCAGACACCTCCACATGATTTGAGAGTGGAGATTACGGCTTGATTTTTTTTCATAATTTTGAAGCAGCTCGATTTTCATACTTGGAGATTTTTTTCAATCATTCAAATTTGGCAGGGTTATTATCAACCTCTGTCAAATTTTGAAGAGATTAAGTTTCACTTACAGGGACTTTAATGTTGAATTGATTTGACATAATATTACCAGTGACTTTTTACTTTTTACACTCGTCAGAGAAGAATGTTAAAATGTTTGTTAAAACAGTAACAGTACGGTTAATAAATGTGTTATATTGGCCATTTTATACCCATACAATCTAATGCGAAAAATTTACAGCATCTTGAAATGGAAAAAAATAACACATTTGCATGAAGCATTGTTTGTAAGTGGCTTCAAAATGCATTTTATTGCGACTCAAAGTGCTAGAAAGTTTACAACCACATACAGTATTAAAATAGACATTTATCACTTAAGAAACTTTAGGACAACACAAGGATTCATCAAAAACAATTTTTACATTATATGGATACAAATGCACAAATTAAGATTAGGTAAGCAAAAAAAAAAAGAAAAAAAAAGCCACCAATTTAAAATATTTTAGCAATTTAAAACAGTAGGTATCTCCTTTTGAAACAATCCAGCAGAATAATGTACATAAATGTGCAAAGTAAAATGCTTGAAAATCATTTAAAAAATGCAAATTGTTGAAAGTTAAACTCATTAAAAGGTTGGATGAGGAATAAAGTCCACACAAACGTCAGTTGCTGGACTCGCTTCCCTCGAGGTGGTCCGGGATAGGCAGTCCAGTGAGGATTGTCAGACATCGGTTCCACACGTTGAACACGGGGCAGACGGGCTGTGCGAAGCCTATGTCGAACGTGTGCAAGTGCTGCGAGCCCACGGCATCATAGAACGACAGGAAGCCCGAGTCGTAGTCCAGCAGAATGCCGAGTCGGCGCAGGTGGGGCGAGGGCTCCAAGGTGGTCTCCTTGCTGTTGTGACGGGCCACCCATGAGTTGTTACAGCGGGACAGTACCCAGGAGGCCGAGTTCTTGCCCACCCACTCGTGCTTTGGTGCCGACTTGTAGGCAATACCCACTGCAAACCTCCATGATTGGAGGGAGAAAAGAAAAGAATGACTATATCAAGTGCACTACAATAGCACTTGTGCTTTTCCACGGCAGAGCTTCAGATTTGTTTTCCACTTCAAAACAGTACTGCAGGAAAACCACGCTGCACTGTTTTGGGATTTTATCTGAGCTGAGACTAAGGGCCACTGCAGCAAAGTGGAGATTGGGCACTACAATACTGCAGCATTTAGAACTATGGGCCAGTGACATGCATGATATTTGGGTGTGCATTTAATTTTGCGAATTTTAGGAGACAAAGGGCCACTGCAGCAAAGTTAGGACTTTGGACTAACAGTGTAATACGACAGTGTCGAGAGCTAAATCACAGCAACAGCGGCAGCTAATATTACCATGTGCATTTCTATTTTATTCGAGAGGAGACAGAGCGCTGCAAGAACAGCTGCAGCAAATTGGAAACTGTGGACTAAAATACCGTAGTGTCCCAGGGTAGGGCAAAGCAACCGGGTAAGGCAGTGTTAGCATGAGTGTTCATTTTTGACATTTTCAAATCTAATCGTATTTGAGAGGAGATTGAGGGCAGCTCGGGCACGAAGTGCAGCAGCAAAATAGAGATTGTGGGCTAAAACTGCTACAGTGTTGAAAGCAAAGGCACAACAACAACAGGGTAAGTTCGCTAATATATGTATTTTGCTTAATTATCCCAACACATAATATTGAATTCAAAATGATCAATTTGGTGATTTTCCAAGGAAAACAAGCTGAAAGTATTCACCATGTGCTTCCTCCGATGAGAGCCTCCCAGTAATGACGGCCGCTGTCGATGTAAACATTCCCGGTGACGCCGTAGCTGCTGTTGCTGCTGAAGCGGTCTTGGCTGTGACTCTTCTTGGATGACGTCTCATCCCTCTCCACCGTCAGGTTGTCGTGGGACACCCGCAACTTCCGGTGGGCGGACTTAGGATCCAGTTTGAACGGTTGACCTGGGATCAAAACAAAAGACAAAGCTCTGTGAGACTTTTGTGGAGACACGTGTGGAAAAGAGACTTACTGTTGGTCTTGAGCTTTCCTGGTTCGCTGCTGCGGTTTCCGGCCTGGTTGATGGCTTTAACGATGAAGACATACTTGGTGCCGCATTGGAGCCCGTGCACCGTGTAGTGATTTTGCTTGATGTTTGGCACGATCATCCAGCTGTCCGCAGAATTGCACAAACCTGCAGAACACCAGGAAGGCAGAAGATGCTTTGCTAAAACAATCTTGCAATACCATACTTCTCATTTTCGTCACATTTTCACTCTGTTGGCCTCCCGCTTTTTCACTCAGAGGAGGCATTTAATCACAAATATTCAATTTGTTATTAACCTTTAGTTCTGTAGCAATCAAGAGAACGCTAACAACAACAGTACAACGAAAGGATGACAAAGACCAGCAAAAAAAAAAAAAAAAAACAAAAAAAAAAAAAACCAACTTACTGACAACATTGGCATGACTGGTGAAGATGGCGTATTGGAGTTCATAGGACAAAACGGTGAACTCGTCGTCTGACGTCCAGTGAACCGTGATGGTGTCGTACGAAGCCGTGCATAATTCCTCACGGATTACCGGCGGATTTGGCGCTGCAGCAAGGAAGAAGACAAAAAAAAAAAAGAAAAAAGAAAAAATGTTTTTCTGAGATTATCATCAAAGGCTTCGCACTGCGCCGGGGTATAAATAGCAAACAAAAAACAATTTGTCGCGGGGATTAGCGCATGCTTATTAGCATCAGGTCTTTGTGATTTGTTTAATGCCAAACAAGTGTAATTCAGATGTAGTCACAATCCCACCAGCTAAATTCTCACAGATACAAACATGTTTTGTTTTGCGCGTATGACCCTTTTTTGTGTTGTTTTTAGCACTTGGCAAAGTGAAGTGTGATGATGGAGCTTGAGATGCATGGTTGCGTAGACAACTGCAATGCACGCTAGCTAACATTTTGATTTGACTTTCTCAACATTATTGTCCACACATTTTTTGGGGGGTATTTGGTAAAACTGTAATTCACCAGCTTCTCCACAAGGTAGCGTAATTATGTGGGACGAAGCTGGAGCATACCAACCCATCCACTGCGAAAACAACCAAGGTTTTGAACCCAGAACCTCAGAACTATGAGGCAGACATGCTAACCACTACCTAACTGTGCACAATAAAAAAATATGTGCCGGTATCTCTGAATTTGAATTTTAACTGAATTTTGTTTAAAAAAATATATTTTCACACGCACAAAAAAACCCATTAAATATTTACTTATTGGGTTAAAAAAAATGAGAAAATGAGAGCACACTATTTTATTTCATGGCACACAGAAGTGGATTGAAACCCAATTAGAGCGTATAAGTAGTTGCTAAAAAAAATAGCAAAAAGCATGACAGCGACATCAGGCAATCAACACTCAAGCGGATCAAAGCACAATCGATAAATATCAATCAATAAATATTTAAAAATAGGGGCACATTTGTTGAATTAAAAAAACAAAAACAAAACAGAAACAGTACATGCCTTTCATTAGTTGCTCTACGTACTACTATGACGTCCTACTACCTTGTGTCGACTCGTTGAATGAAAAACAGCCCCAAAAAAATCATGAAAATTGAACAAGACACCACTTTTGATCTGAAGTGTTATTACAACCATACAAAACAGTAACGTAAAAAAAAAAAAGTAATGAATAAGGGTTCAACATTAGATGCAAGATAAAGTAAAAAGACTCACCTGTGAGATAATCCAAGCTCTCTAACATTTTCTTCTCCCTTGTGAAGTCAAGAGCAAACGTATCAAAGGTGTCGTTCAGATTTATTTCCGGTAGCAAGATCTGAGAGGACGCTGTTGCCATGGAAACTCTGAAGCAGGTCAAAAAATGTAAGATAAGCCACTGACATTTTCATCAAATCTTTCATCCGGGATGTTCTTGGCGTCCACTGACCTCTCACAGATGCTTTTGGCCGACTGAAGGAAGCGAGAGGGCTCCGTCTCTTTCAGGGTGTGGTCGGCCTGAGCGATGAGCGAGGTGGACCTTTCGACGCACTGCTTGCAGCTGCCGATTTGCTGGGCCAGCTTCCTCAGGCGCACTGTCTGGGCGGGTCGAAGGGAATCCATTGGTGAAAAATGAGGGCCACTCAGCGACAATGGAAATGAAATAGCACTGGATAAAATTTGGTCGGTGGTTCATGGACATTTCACAGGAATTTTAAGCACAAATAATAATTTTCCATGTGTTTAAATCATGTGATAATTGTGGTCATTTACATGTGGTTGAACCTCTAATGTCGAATACACAAATTTTGGACTACTTAGAATTCAACCATTTCACCCCTAGCTGCTCATAACACTCAAAACACATAAGTTCTGAGAACGTTAAAGGATAGTCTGCAAGAATTTTGCTTTTAATTAATTTACTAAAAGTCAAAATTCTTTTTTTTTTTTTTTTTTAAATCACTGCTATATCCAGATGTGAATGAAAAAAAGAATCTAAATTCTTCAATATTATTTTAGCTGTACCATGGAACACAATAGAAAGTTTTCTTGGGCCTTTTGTAGATCACTTGCGTGATGATTAAGATCGAGAATCGTAAGGTTCAACCATTTACAAAAAAGTATGAAACAATTTTTGGTCAATAATTTAATAATTAGCTACCTAATTAACTATCTAATTAACTGACTGAATAACCGATAATCTCACAAATAAACTGACTGACTATAGTTGATAACTGACTGACTAACATAATAATACACAATCTTACTAATTATTTGATAACTGTCTAGATGACTGACTTGATTACTTTTCTGATTATTTGACTTGATTTATCAAGGTGACTGAATGACTGACACATTCATTCATTCCCTCATGAACTAAAAGACTGACTGATGGATGAAATAACTAATTAATAGTAACGCATACTAAAATGTTAACGGAAACATTTTCTGCACCTGTAATTATTTTGCATATTTTTTCCAATTCATTTCTGCAAATGTGAGGTTGACCAACATCCCAGACAGGATTGTGTTCAGCCGTTGCATTTCCATCCCAGAAAAGATTTGTGTTCAACCTTGCAGCCTCCATTGTATTTTATTTGCCTTTTGTAGCCATTCCCCATCTTTCACCCATCTTTGCCATTGGATATAAATAATGAAAGTATATTAATTGACAACAAGTGAAGTCTGAGGCTTTCAAGGTTTCAACCTAGCACCCGGCATGCCTTACTGCAGCATTCCAACAGGAAGAATGAGCTCCTCTGTTGAGTTCCAGGGACTCAGCGGCAAGGGTTATCAAGGTTATCGAGATATAAAAGGTGACAAACAGTACCTTTCCCTCCTTTATCTTGGTACCGATGATTTGCCTTCTCTGCTGTATGATATTGATCAGGAGGTCACACTCCTCCAGTAGCTTGTTTTCTTGCCTGGATGCATTTATCTGGACACGGGAGACAAGTCCAGATAATCACCGGTCAATAATGGAGTGTCGTCAAGTAAAGTGTAGTTTAAGCTTATACAAATCCCACACAAGAGGGTTGACTCACTTAGACTACAAATAAGCAATTTGTTTTTTACGGGGAAGCAAAAAAAAAAATCAGGTAAACACAAGGGACATTAATACAAACAAAATTGCGTGCTGATGCTTTTAGAATTATGCGGGTCGGTTGGAATTGATTGTTAATTAATATTGTCTTACATACTGGCTATCTAACAACAAAATAACTGACCAACTGGATGAAAATATAGTTGACTCACTGCCTAACAGTATAACGGACAAACTTACAAACAAACGGACTGACTGATGAACAAAATAACTGACCTAGCAAGCAACCAACTAAGAGACCAACAAACTGACTGACTAACTTACTAACAGAATACCAGGGTCTAACAAACAACTGGAAAGACAGACCGACCGACAAACCGACCAGCTAACTGACTAGTTGACTGACTGAATGGCTAACAAAATAATAGACAATCCTACAAACAAACCGAATGACTAAATGACCAACTGACTGATTCACTGATTGACTAACTAGCTAGCCGTAGACACAACAATGCCACAAATATACAGAGTAACATACTGAGTATTTAACAACAAAATAACTGGGTAAAAATATAGTTGACTGACTGCTTCACAGGATAACAGTCAATCATACAAACGGACTGACTGAGAAACTGACTGGCTGACCGGCTAACTAGCTAACAGAATAACTACATACTACTGACTGACTAACAGCATAACAAGCCATCTGACTAACTTCCTGACTGGCAGACAAACGGCGACAGAAAATGAACCTCTCACCTCAAGCATTGAGCCCTTGGTGGATATAATGATAGATTTACAGGCTAATGAGCGTTTGATGATGATGTAAAGCCACCTTCAGCCACTATTTCCTAAGCGTTAATAGCCTCACCTCCACGTGTTGGCACGTCTGGATGAGTTTTCCCATCAGAGTTTCCAACTCACTGGTCCTCTTGATGAGATTGCTGAGGTTGGTGTCCAAGGCATGCTGAGGGAAAAAAAGCCACAGAAACAAAAATGCATTAAAGAGAATATTTAATTACACACGGGCCCCACGCTACGCTTTGAATGTAATAAATGCTGGAGCGGAGTTAAGTGAGAGAGAACAGGAATGACCACATTTGGCCGCCGATTGGTACGATGGCCTCCAGCCGTCACGGCGTGCCAAAGAAGCCATCACGCCGCCTGCTGAGGCCGTGAAGCTTAGCCGAGCATCTGTCTAACCAAACCCCGGCCCTGTTAATCACCGCCTCCGATCAAAGGCTTATGTCTCCAAGTTCATCTCTGGCTGTAATTGGCTGCCATAACGACTCTCCCATTATGAAACATTATCGCCGCTGAGTTAAAGATTTATTATGTGTCATTACATAAAATTAAATGGAGCGATATATTGTACAGTAAGATTCAAATGGTAATAAGGTGCGACTTGCAGACGGAGTGATAAGTGTTTAAATAGACACCTGAGGATGAAGATGAAACTAGTCACAGAAAAATTTTGAATTGGGTTTGGTTTTAAGCATTTGAAGATAAATACGGGGGAAACGCATGCTAGGCCTTCATATATATGCATACTCTTTATTTAATGATAAAATACACGGCTATCTTTGTCATTAAAAATATTATATTTATCGCAATATGTATACTTTTTAGAGTTTGTTTCAGTGTTTTTTTGTTTTTTTTGGGTGTGATGTCACCAGTGTTGCAAGTAGGTCAAGTGTGATGACGACTCTTGATTGGGAAACGGTAAGTAGTGCTAAGAGGAGTTACACACATCCATTCTGGCTGCACAGTACGAACAATAATTGAACTCAACACACACTTCAAAATTATGCACATTTTTGAGAAAAGACTCACCTCTCAGGCACAGACGGTAATCGCTACAAATGATTGTCATCCATGTTTTAACATAAGGCGCTTAATTTATTTTGACGCTTGTACAGCAGTTATACTTAGGATGGGGACAGTTTGACTCCTTTCTTTTTTTTTCATTCAGGGGATTTTCTACATAAAAAGTATCATTAAAACTACATGTCAACTATAAATTATCAAGAATTTTGCCCTTATTCAGCAATATGATGGACTTAAAATATTCAGTATGATATAGTGCAACTACATCATATTGCACATGTTGACCACTATAATCAACACAAGTTAAATAAAAACTGCATAATTCCGCATCACAAAATGTACACCATAATTTGTGCACAATTGCAATGAAAAGCCAGGGTTAAAAAGCAAAAATAAAAATTAAATGTCAATAAAAGCCTACTACAACAATAGAAATAATTGGATAATTCTAAAGACAGCCACATTCCCAGTTGCACGAGGGTGTACACCGTTACACAAACACCATTTTCACTTCCCCATCAAAAAGACTAAAACAAATTCAGTAATACAATTTTTAGAGTTTATGTGGGATTAATTTTTTTCCCCATCACAAAACGTGGCATTTGAAAAGGGGTGTGTACACTTTTTATATCCACTCTATGTGCTCTGAAATGGCAACAGGTCCAACGCCTCTCGCCCAAAGTCACCTGCGACCCTGATGAGAACAAGCACTATAGAAAATGGACGCCGCCAGATGTCCAACTACAGGCCACTGTGACAGTGTCATTCAAAAATGAACATTATTTTTCCATTGGCTACCATTAGCTAGTGCAGGTGTGCTAATTTTATTTGAAAGCATGCTGCAGAAAATGAATATGTGGAGAAACCTGGGGGGAAAAAAAAGAGCAAACCTGAAATGCACATTATGCCCTGATACGGCGAGTGCCGGTGAGAGTGAGCTAAAATAGTTTTTATATTCAAAACATATGATTTATTCATGCGCAAGACGGGAAAGAGGCTAAAAGCTATTTAAAACCCTGAGCTGCAGGTAGAAAAGGTGAACATGGGCAAAATAACAATATCCATCAAAGTGATGCTGATTGTTTCCAACATCAGAGCCGAAATGTCAAATGGAAGTATCACACAATTCAAATAAACAGAAAGAAGGGCAGCCAATAGAAAAACATGGCAGATAGATTGCGGCCAAGCATTTCCTCTTCCTCTCGAGCCTCCGATACGTCCTCTCCCGCTAATGCAATTCCTTCGTTTTGTTTGAACAGCCGCCTGACCTGGACATCTCTTTTCCTAAAGTCATTTCATCCTGATGAGCGGAAAGAATCTTTTTCCAAGCCAACACTTTGTGATCCACACCTTCACCGCGACTAGTCTTCCTTCCTTCTTCCTATGTGGCCCAACGTGTCGCCGTCCTGCTCTGGAATCTTATCTCATATCAACATGGGAATTTTTTTTTTCTTTTTTTTTGTTGCCAATGTCAACATTAAATGATAGATTTGAGCACAGCAGAGAGAATAGTAAACATACACTGGCCTCAACATGAGGGACACCTGAACACTCTAATGATCTACATAAAAGTTCCATACCTCTCTGACAGTGTTCTTCAAAAATAAGCATTGTTATCGCTTTATAGGCAGAAATGTTTTTCTCCAGATCATGTAGTTGATCTTATTAGACGCAGGCATACCTAATGAAGTGTCTGGTGAGTGTGTGAAGATTTGACATTTAAAAACTATTCCCTAAGAGCGTTTGCATCACTGGGAGTGCATCAGCTCTTCCAGCTGACAGCTGAGCCTCATAGTCAAGTGACACATTCGGAAAAGATGGCAAGTCCTACCACAACAAACTGCAAACATGGCACAAATCTGAAATGCTACGGATATATATATATATATATATATATATATATATATATGTATATATATATATATATATATATATATATATATATCTATATATATGTATATATATATATATATATATATATATATATATGTATATATATATATATATATATATATATATATAGAGAGAGAGAGAGAGAGAGAGAGAGAGACTGAATTAAAATATACTTCACATTTGGTGATTTTACATTCATTAAATAAGTTGAAAATGTGATTAATTACAATTTATTATGAAATTTGTTCATGATTAATTAGTTACAGAAATGTAATCAGCACTAATATATCAAGAAAGAGAGAGAGAGAGAGAGAGAGAGAGAGAGAGAACGAGTGGGATTTGGGGGTATTGTATTGTATTGTATTATATTAGTATATATATATATATATATATATATATATATTTCTTTTTACCATGAAAGTGCTATATTTGAAAAAAAAACATTTTACCATAAAATGTAAATATTTCACCATAATAATTATATATAATACAGTGTCTCACCATTTAAAAAGACAATATGTTTCCATTAAAACACAGTATTTGTTATTCCACACAAGTTAACCACTATAATTTGCGATTTAAATATAATATTTGCAATGCAATTTTTTGGCACAATATTTGTCATGAAAATAAACACGTTAAGCCATGAAAATGAAAACTTTACCATGAAAACATATTTTACCAGAATTATCATAATGCAAACTGTATACGGATTTTCCCATTTAAATTCTTGACCATCACAAATATTATATTTTGCCACAAAGTTTTGCAATGAACATGCAAAGTTTACCATGAAAACACAACGTCAGATTGCCTTGGAAGTGCTATATTTGGCTGGCAGTACCAAATATTTTGAAAACTTTTTACCATAATAATTGTATATATATCTTCACGTAATACTCATACAAACATACAATTTTTTTTTACCATAATGCAAACACAGGAAGCGCTTATTACAAAATTTGAATGTGATCTGTAAAAGTAACTTTGCGCGGCAAAAAAAACAAAAAAAACAAAAAAAAAACAGCAGTAAGGTGACAGATTGTGTTATTAAAAGAGGTCTCACCTTCAGTTTGTCGTATCGGTCGCCCAGACCGGCAACTTGGTGGTCCCGGTGCCGTCCGACCAGCTTGCACAAGGCGCAGATCAACTGCTCATCCGTCAAACAGTACATGTTGACCTTCTCCTCCTCGTGCTCCACGCACATGACCCCTCGCATGTGGGAGTCCAGCAGGGGCTCAACGAGGCGATGGCCCGTAAAGGGCTTCTTATTGGGGTGGGTGGCTTTTAGGCAGTCGTCGCAATAGGACACCTCGCAGGTGACGCAGGTCTTCACGGCGTACTGCGGCGGCTCCTGCTCGCAGAATTGACACGGCACCCGCTCTCCGGGCTGCGTCATGGCGCCGCCGTCGGGGGCGGCTCGCTCCCGCCGGGGCTGACTGGGTGAGTTGGGTCCGCTGAGGGAAGCCTTCTGGTAGCGGTCGATGATGTTCTGCAGGGTGACGTTGCGCTTGAGTCCCTCTAGGCCTCGCTGGTTGAGGTTGATGACATAGCGGCAGGTCGGGCACTGGAAGGCTCGGATGGACTGGACGGGCTCGTTGGGGGTGCAGTGCGACACCAGGATGCGGTGGGCGCAGTTGGAACAAAGGCTGTGAGCGCAGGGCAGGAGAAGCGGGTCCTCAAAGAGCTCCAGACAAATTGGGCATGTCAGCTCGGACTCCAGTGTTTCCATCTTCAGGCCAAACTAAGCGGAGAGGGCAGCGAAATCCAGGGAAGCCGCTCAGCTATCTGCACACATGCAGTTACAGCGTGGGAAAGCATATATTTAAAACTTTAAACGTCAGATATGATTATTTTTGTATGCATTGTTGTTATCGTGGTTGCGCTTTGCAGTGTTGCGGAAGTTTGCATCATACAGGTAACCAGAAAACTGAAATCTCATTTTGAAGGAATTGATGTAGTACAAACATCTGCCATCGATTTCACAATAAGTTCATTATTGGGAATGTAATTTGCAATGCATTCCTACCCCACTGTCAACCACAACCGCCTCATGCAACATTAATTTTCCAAATTATTCTTAATTAATACATTTTTAGAGTGGCCTGAACTGCTTGATAAATGTAAAATATGCAGCGGTGGGACAATAAGGTAGTGGTCGCTACATTTGGCTCACAGTTCCGAAGTGACGGTTCAAATCTGTGCTTTGGCCTGTGTGAAGTTTGCATGTTCTTCCAGTGTTGTTGTTGTTTATTTTTTTTTGCAGACACACAAAACATTCATCGTAAACTAAAAAAATTCCATAATTGAAAATGTGAGTGTGAATGATTGTGCCCTGTCATCGGTTGTGTCTAATCTCAGTCAGTCGTATGGATGAATGCACGGATAGTGCAAAATGTGTATTTTTCTACATTTTATTTATGCTCTTCATTTAATTATTTATTATTATAAAGTATTAGGGAATTATTTTTAGCTCTTTATTCTACTAACTAGACAAATAATCATATTATAAATGTATTATTATTATAATATATTCTAATAAAGAGATCATACGAAGAGGTGTTTCTTAAAAACAACGGTTACCTTACTGACGTATATTAGACTGAAAAAATATTATGAAGTGAGTATGTTTCGCTGAAAAAAGAACAACAGGCAATTGAGCATTATTACCTTTTTTTTTTTTAAAGTACAATTCTGATCATAGCAATTGCATTGGATTGTCCCGCCAGTGTCTAACACCACAATACGAGGGCACAGCTCCCCTTTTGCCGCTTAACTGTATCATCAGCCTTTTAATTTGGCCTAGATAAAGTACTTTCACCCCTCTAACCCTTCTCCATATGCTGCAGTGAGGACTGACAGCTCAGTCAAGCAGAAGCGGATTGGCCCGCTTTGCTGAAGTCTTGGGCCTCCGTGCGCTCCACACTATCACACACACTGAAGCCTTTGTTCCCGGGCCGGGTCAGACACCCCAGCTGTGAGTGGACATAGCGCACCCTCTGACCTTCCACCATTCACACCCCCATTCCACCGAGGTGATTCCTTGACAATACACGCTCATTATGTGTGAAGAAGGCGAAAGCTTGTTATCGGGGAAGGAGACAGCAATTACCTCTGAGCATGTTGGTTTCTTTAACCCTCCCACACACACACACACACACACACACCCCCACAGGCGCCGTAGCGGACAAGTGTGTGACTGTTATGACGGTGATGTCACTTTCTTGCGTCCAGTGGAAGCTGAAGCTCAGGTTGACATGCCATCCAATCTATAACTTCAATCTAAGTTTTACAAAAAGAAAAATAATCAAACAACTGTGTTTTGTCAAACAGTTTTCCGCTGCCTTAAATACAGACAATAATAAAGCATTATGAAAATTTCTAAAATAGCCACAAATCCATGCAATATTATTCCAATTGACCCACCGATGGATTCCGCCACGCTTTGCACCGCCGATTCATTTCTGCAGAAGGAAGAAGACCCTTGACCGAAAAAAAAAAGAAAGAAAAATCACATCCACCAGAGCGGCGGCGGCGGCATCGTTGGCAAACTAGGAAACACGACTGTGATTCCCGAGACCGACATTCCCCTGAATCCCACCGCAGAACTGATTGAGCGAGACTGGAGCCAGCACAACAGGAAAAGTTGCCCGACAATTCCAGGAAAGCTGCAGCTCCACCTACAGCCGGAGGGATGGCCGGCACTGGAAGAGGAGCGTGTGCGGTGTGTGTGTGTGTGCGTGCGCGCGTGTGTGTGTGTGTATGAGAGAAAGTGAGCGAGAGTGAGGAAGAGAGTTGCCCAGCCCATGAGCTCACAGGTACATTTCTGCGATATCAGCCCATATCAGTGTCATGCTTTCCTTTGTGTGGGTCCATGGGTGTCCCTTTGACCCTCGTCTAACAATGCAATGCCGTGTGAATCACGACAGACTCCAACAGAGATGAGGACAAAAATTCCCCTCGGATCTGCGCAGTGAATAAAGAGAGACTCCAACTACAAAGTTAAAAGCAAACCGCAGAATACTATTTTACGAACCCCAATTCCCGATGAATTGTGTAGATCATAAAAACAAGAGGATGATTTGCAAATATTTTGTCCTATTAAGTCCACTGCAAAGACAAGATATGTAATGTTCAAGCTGATAAAACTTTTTTTAAAATATTTTTGGTTGGTTTTAAAGCTCATTTTGCCTGCAACACATTTCAATTGTTATCTTTTGTCCTTCATAATGCACCACCAAATTTCAACGAAGCAGGTCAGGACTGCTGGCAGACAGATTTAGTACTAGTACTTTTGCAGAATGTGGCTTGGTATCGTCTTGCTGAAATAAGTAGGGATATCCCTGAAAAAGACCCAATTTGGATGGTACGTACTTAACGTAAGTGCAACATTACATAGGTATGGATATCGGGACTTGTGGGAGTAGCCCGCCCATTGCAATGTCAAAAGGTAAGGCACAGCCACAGGGTAAGCTAACGTTGGCATGGGCATTTATTATTCTGATTTTGGATTCTATTCAAGAGGAGACTAAGGGATTCTGTAGCATAGTGGAGACTGTGGACTAGGATACTGAAGTGTCTACAGCTATGGCACAGCAACAGGGTACAATTATGTGAGCATGTGTGTTTATTTTTAATATTTAAAAAAAAAATTTCAAGGACAGACTGAAGAAATATTATTATAAATAAATTAAATAAATTATAGACTACAGTACTGCGTCGAGATCGAAGGCACAACCACAGGCTAAGCTAACATTAGCATGTGTATTTATTTGAGTTTTACAATAAATTCAAGAGGAGATCATGGGCTGCTGCAGAAAATTGGAGAATGCGTACTTGAGCTAGAGCAGAGCCATCTTATTTGGGCTTTTATTTGAGAAGAAACTAAGGGATGCTTTAGCAAAATGGATACTGTGGAGTGCGATTATAGACTGAGACACAAGAGGAAGGTGTTTTTGCTTGTGTCTGTAAATGCTCCGCAATGTTGTGTTACTCACCAGGGACGGCGGGACAAGAACCTGAATCATGTCGAAAGTCGGACAAACCTCCCTGGGGATCCACTCGGCAAAGACTGCGATGTCCAACAAATCCAAAACACAATGTGGAGCAGCCTAACAAGCGAGACAAATAGCTTGGAAAGACAAGGCGAGTGACTTGCAACATGAAGCTCCAGCTGCTCTCTCCCGTGATAGACACCAAGTCAAAGCTGA
Source organism: Idiotropiscis lumnitzeri (assembly GCF_059441095.1). Lineage (NCBI taxonomy): Eukaryota > Metazoa > Chordata > Actinopteri > Syngnathiformes > Syngnathidae > Idiotropiscis > Idiotropiscis lumnitzeri. The sequence goes on along the minus strand of NC_142404.1, from coordinate 11,107,589 downwards.
CATGACATGACATCATCTGCCACATCCCAGTCGGCCCTCAAGTGGAGGTGCCGTCAGCTTTCCGTGTACCGCGGCCCCCTGTCACTCAAGCCGTGTCCCCTGAGTGACTCTTCTTCTGGTGCAAAACAGAAGCACATGCACACACACACACACCCACACACAGTTGCAGTTGATATTAAAAAGCTGCGTGAAATTCAAATGAAAATTAGTTCTGGGAGACCAACATGAGCAATAATAGTGCGTACAAAGGCCGCTGAGGTAGACTGGCACTTATGACATGAGTCTATAATGTCCAAAATAAATAAAAAAAAAAATATTTCAATTTTTATTATACCCCAATTTTCACTATTTCATTCATTAATACATGTGAAATTGTAAAGATAGTTACGTAATGTTGTAAAATACAGTTATGTGTTGCTGGCGGGGCGAGGATTTTTTTTTTTAAGGATACCTAAGGGGGTCCGAAAAAAATTCCCAAAAATCAGAAAATACCCAAAATTCAATTATCTTAAGTGCCCCGTAGCTCCACCTCAGTGTTATGATTCGTGTACATACTGTATTTCTATGACTGTCTGTCTTTCTTTAAAACCAGACGACAGCAATGTCAGCCTGCGAACCAGAACAACCTCCAACAAGGTTCTGCAAAGTGGTTGTATTGTAATCGCACAACACTGAAAAAGTAATGGAAAGGCAACCACTCAGGGCCAAGCACGGCCGTTTCTGTGTCGAAAATATACAAAAGAAATGCGGCTAAATTTTGATTCTACTATATTAAGGTCAAATTATTTTTTGCTTAAATGAGGGTATAAGATCCAGTCATAATGCTAACACGTTTTGACGTCCAATTAAGCGTGACTGCCATTGCAGCGGTGACGCACCGCTCGCTGAAAAGGCGTGGGGCTTTGTCAAGAAATGAACTTATCACTGGCGCGTTGATTTGATTAGCAAGTAATGGCACGTTTAGAGATGAAACGACGACAATGTCAAAAGATAGGGAGACAATTTCTCGCTCAAGCACTTTCTAATCCGCTTGGACACGGACTTTTATCAGCGTTTAATGACGGCCACAAAGCATAGAGGGAGCTTCGCTGCTGAATTTTTTTTTTTCCCGGGGAAGACACCTAACGTCATTTCGGGTAATGAGCACGGCCGTGTCCAACGCGCGGGCCTGCTGGTGCTCCGTGAAGCCGCCACGCTCCGCCGCGGCCTGCTCAGGCCTGTAATGTGATTTACGGCTTTAGCCCGGCAAAGCGCTTCATTAGAGCGACAAATGTACCCTGATGTGCAGCCCGACGCAATGCTCAGATTAGACGCACACTTGCTGCTTCCTGACCGGCGTGCCTCATTGTTGCCGCCAACGGGGATGTTATGCTTGCATGGTTAGTTGCTAGAAGTTGCTAAATCTTTTCAACCACTTGCATGAAACATAGCGGAATCATTAAACAAACAAGTACAATTTTCTAAAAGAGAAAAGTAAGGGAAGAACATATAATTGTGGTGCAGACTTGTATAAAAGTGTACTGTATAAAATGGTTATAAGCGTAGCGAAAAATGAAAAAAAAAATTCTACGAAGCGTTTTGGAGTGTCGTGATATGAGAAAAGTTGGGGAAAAACCTAAGATTGTCGTGCAGATTTGATTAAAAAAATCTACAATTTAAAAAAATAAATAAATAAAAAAATTCTATAAAATGTTTTGAGTGTTGTGATATGAGAAAAGTTGGGGGAAAACAACATTTTGGTGCAGATTTGGTTAAAAAAAAAAAGTACAATTTAAAAAAAAAAAAAAAAAATTTTGTGCCATGGACCCAATGCTTAGAAAATTAAGGACAAATTCCAAAATTTTGCAAAGAAGTTAAAACATAGCTAAAACAACATTTATTTCCACAAAAACCTCTTGAAGGTTTGCAGAAAGGACCAAGAATGACAAAAGTAGGGGCAAACATACAATTGTGGCCCAGATTTGGCCAACAGTGCATATGATGGTTTCAAGTTATATGTAGTTTGAAAAGAAAAAAATCTATTTTATTTCCACAAAACCTTCTAAAGGTTTTTGATATGGAACAAGGAAGAGAAAACTTGGGGAAAAACATACAAGTGTGGCGCCACGATGAAAAAAAGGTGTATGCAATGATTACAAGTAACAAGCAAAGCACAAAAATCAACTACTATTTCCCAAAAACCTTTTGGGAGCGTTGGACAAAAGACGAGAAAAGCAGCTGAAAAAAAAATTACTGTGGAGTTTTTTTTTGTTGTTTTTTTTTTAATGTTGGTTCATATCTGGATAAAGAAGCTGCTACAAGAACCGCCATTAAGCATACAACAGATGTATTTTGCTTGTGGGCGTTTCCTTTGTTGAAAGCAAACGACTTCGGCAGTTGCCTCAAACATTTCGTGGTAGTCGTGGAACGGAAGCGTTATGAACAAGGAAAGTAGCGCCAAAACAACTTGAATGTAGGCGCAGGTGCATACCAGGAATTTTTACCTCCAGCGAGCTCAAAACAAGACATGGGGACATTATGCTTTCAAATTGCAAGCTTAAGTCGTGATATGGGAATAGAGTTAAAAACAAAGATTCGGCAAACAACAACACACATTTCATGACGGTGCAGATAATTCTGAAGCGCAAAAAATAAACAGGAAAAAAAGACAAACAAGACACGGAAGTGTTGTAGCTAAAAACACAATAATGTCTACAGGTGAAGCAGCATGAGGCTCATTACGCAGTTATTTTTTCAACGCCCTCTCTCAAGTAACTGTGAACAATATATACGTGTATTTATATATTTGGGATGACGAGGTCACTCAGTGTTCAGTATGAAGGGCACCGGCGTCGTCGTGTTAGTCTGATGACTCCACTTGCACTCACTGCATATATTCTGTTTCTCCTCTTTTGCAAGCACAAAACTATCAATGCAAAAATGATCATAACACCTCATCTGAAAAAGGTTACATTCCTAATTTTGTGTCCAAGCACAATGTTTGCCTTCTCTGTCTGCATTCCTTGTGTGTGGTTGAGGTCAACAGCATCAACTTCCTCTGTGTGACCCGACACGTGCCAGCAGTAGGAAAACACCACGTGTGCAGCAGACCATAAGGAACATTTTTTTTAAACAATGAGACTTCCAACATGTTGTTGTTACAGCAACATACTTCAATGAGGAGAAAGGCAAACATCAACAAGGGTAACTATGTGGAAAATAGTCATAGTGCACCACTATGTGGCTCATTGAATTACTACAACTATGGAACGCCCCAACTGCAAGTACAGGACAGGATTTGAGTGAATGCTGGCAAATAATGCCACAGCACAACTAATAACAAAAAAAAAAAAAAAAAAAAAGAATTACAAGTAAATTCAAAGTATTTCAATCACAATTATAAAACCTTGAATGTAATAAGCAGTTAACTAATGAATTCATAAATACATGTCATCTAACAAGGTTCCGATAATAATATCCATTAGGTATAAACTCTATAATAGGGGCGAACAATGAATTTAATCAATATCACAATAAATTAGACGGTAATTATGCGTCAAGGCTGAAATTTGATTCATTTCAGTTGGTTGGGAGACTTTAGTTTATTTAAAGCACCCTTAGAAATTAGGTTGTATTCGATATATAATATAGTTACTAGAGAAGCCTAAATTGTCCAGACGTGTGAATGTGAATGTCTGTCTATAGGTGACCTTCAAGTGTGTGGCGCCCAGTGCACCATGCAAGGATAGGTCCGACAAGAGCAGAGCAGTACTTTCTAAATATCCAATCACAAAGCTCTGAGGTCATTCCCGACACCGGCGGGGGCATTTGCGCCGTTGTGTGGATTGCTACAATATGCTGGGAAGCATTAAACCACATTGCAGTCCTCAAGTCGCTCATTTCTTTGCATTGTTGATTCGATAACTCTGAGCGATCTTGTTTAAATGGAAAGTACTGTAATAAGCGCTGGAAACAGCAAGAGTCATCGGTCCTTCTAATTAATTCCTTGCAACAAAGAGGGGATATTGTACAGCGCCAATGCACAGAATAGAGTATACGTCTTATTGAATTGTCTCACTAATACTAAACAAAAAGCCCTCTTGATCGCAAGCATAAAAATTCTTGGAACGCGACATTCGGAAATGAGCTTGCATAATGAGCCATATGCTACTTCATTATGCCCAAAGACAAATAAATTAGATTCTGATCACATGCATCAGTCCGGTTTGATCAATTTCCATCCATTCATTTTCTGTTGCGCTTGTCATCATTAACGTGCCTGAAGCCGGCTCGCTTGGCAAAAAGACAGCCAATCACAGGGCACATATAGGAAAGCTACCGTTCACATTCTCACCACGGGACAATTTAAAGGGGAAGGCAGCTCAAAAAAAGGTTTCGATAGTAATATGTTCAATCTAAACACGGAATTGTGATTAGTATCGCCGAATGAGAATTTCATTTTTGCTCAATGTTGCCACATGTGGTCAATAGTAAAGCTGAGCCCAGAGGCTGCTGTTGACTACACGTGGCTGTACAAGGTGAAGTTCAAATACCAACTGAACTACATTTAACTTAAATGGGTCAATTTAACCCATGACATAAGAGGAGATTTAAAGGGGAAGTCAACCCAAACATTTTCTTCACAAAAATATGTTCTATGCAGGCCCACTAGTCAAATCATGGCATTTTGATTGAGATTTTGTTTTTGGAATATGAGTTAAGCCGAAAAATTCACTTGTTTTTGCTCCTCTGAGTGTCACTTGCGTCGACTGAAAATGACATCACAGTCGCTCAGTGGTCCGATAACGACCAATCATGGCTCAACTTCACAAAACAGGTGAGCGATGATGTCATTTTTCAGTCGACGGAAGTGATAAAATGGCCGCCTCCTGATTGGCTAAAAACGGGTGGGTTTTGCTGCTGAACTCATATTCCACAAACGCATTCTTAATCAGAATGCCATGATTTGACGAGTGAATAGAATATCAACCTCCCCTAAAGAGCCTTCAATGAACCAGAGATTCAAAACCAGAACCTCAATCGTGTGCTAACCACTACCCCTCCGTGGCACCTACGCTGGTCTACAATCTTGCAGATTTCCCAAATTCTGACCTAACCCAAATATCTAACCCCCCCTGCATGAGTTTCCATAGCAACACCAGTCCCCGAGGCCATCAAAGGCAACAACACACTCTCGTGGGAAGATGTCAAACATTCCTCCTTACCGAAACCAGATAAGTAACCAATTAGCGAGACAAAGCACGCGTACCAACCACGACGTCCCACTTGTCTTCACGTCAAGCTTATAAGTCGTAGGATGCATGTAAGGAATAATTAAGGCATCCCTCTCGGTGTCAATCAAAAGTGTGTTATCAGTGAGCAGCATTTAGCAGGTCAGCAATGCTTGAAAGGCTGCTTTGTGGCTCTTGTATAAAAGCCATAAAGGAACTTTTATAGTGGCCACTAACAGAAGGGGAAGCCTTCACATATTTACAAGCTCCATTCCATACGGGAAATGACCGCGTGTGCTCTTTTTAACAAGCAGGCTGCTCTGCAAATTGATGCTTTGACGCTGTGGAAAAGTTCCATCTCACTTTGATGCTCCAAAATCCCCCCCGTCGGCCTTTCCCGCTTCGTCATCCCCCGTCCCTTTGGGAAAGCGTTCCGATCAAAAAAAAAAAAAAAACACCAAAGAATCCGTAAACACGACCCAGCCCGACCTGATGATGACTCAGTGTTTCTTTTTTCACGCATGCAGGCACAGAAACGACTTACCCGAGTCATGATGGCATCCATCAATAAAGCAAGGAAGAGAGCAGGAAAGAGTCTCGCACACACGCAGAGCAGAGATGAGTGAGTGACTGCGTGAACTTTGTCCACTCCTCTTCCGTGACGGCCTCCGCTGACAAGCGGGAGGATCGAAAGTTTTCCAGCCAGCCTCTCAGTCCTCTCGATGTGTCAGCCCGCTTTTAGGCACGCAGGCCTGAGAATCGAAGCGCCGGCCAATAGTAAAAGGGGAGGGGGGCCGAGCATGGAAAGAGGCCATAACTCCCCACAAGCATGTTTATGTCATATTCAAATAAACCAAATTGACATCAGCATTGAGTGCATTAGAGGACACATTTGTCTAGACGTGTACGGGGACACTGATGAGAGACTTGAAATTGCAAAGTATTTATCGCCGTGATCGTTGCGCTTGGAAATTATTGGGTACTTGAGTCAATGGCTGAGCACTGAGCCTGATCAGCCAGCAGACACTTATCTTCAAATAATAGAGCTTGATGTGTTGGCATGTGGGAGGTAATTTATTGTCTCAAGGGCCTATACTCTTTATAAGTACAAATGTGACGTTTCTGTAAGATTAATTCTGTTCTATAAGGTTTTTAAAATTATTTCACAAGAATATTTCTTATTTTCCATTAGCTGCCTCGTAGCACTTTAAGTTGTGTTCAATGTAGTTAGATGTCAAAATGCCAAATTTAAATCATTCAAAATATTTCATCACATTTTGTCAAATCTTTCGACTGAAAATTGCTCAGGTCATGACCAATCACAATCTCTTTTCTGAAGTTGAGCAAATGTGATGTCATTTTCAGTCGACTGAAAGTGCCAAAATGGCCGCCTAGTGAGATGGCTAAAAAACAGGGGATTTTGTTGGGTAACTCATATTCTGCAAACACAATATTAATCAGAATTCTGTGTTTTGACTAGTGGGCCTGCATAGAACATAATCTAGAAAATAAAATTTTGGGGTTGACTTCCTCTTTAAAATTTTGTAAAAGTGTGTACTGTATTTAAGAATTATCGGTGTATTATTTATTATTGTTATTATCATGATTATTATTATTATTTAGACTTTCACAGATCTGATCAGCTGGAACATAGCATACATTTTGCATTCATGGCAAAATTGGTGCCCAATCGTAATAAAATTTGCCACTGGATCAACGACGTCATTGATTGGATAAGGAAAACAGGACATTTGAGCAGAAACAATCTCGCTCACTCCAGCGACGTTCTGTGTGGCCATTGTTCATAATCCAAAGTTTCTCAGCATATACAGTCATATTTATTTTAAATTTTCCATAATATATGAAAATAATTTTGTTTTGGATAGCTGCTTCCGACAAGGGGCTCATATGGGACAGTTCCCTGGTAAGGGTTTATCAAAATGGAACCTTGGAATTAACACAAAATGGCTGCTTGAAACCAAAATGGACAACTTTTTATCCAATTTTGGGTTCTTAATTACTTTTTCATACGTCCTGTCAACTTCGTGTTGGTCAGCGAAACTGGGATCATGGGCTAGACCAAACTACGGCCCGGGGGCCAAATGCGGCCCGTTAAACGTTTTAATCCGGCCCGCCAAACTTGAAAAAAAATTAAATGAATAAACCTTGTTAATGTTTTTTTTTCTAAATATTTTGTTGTAATGCTTTTGTTCATTTTCATTTAAAATTAAATATATATATTTTTTTTTCCAATGAGGTGAGGTTTCCAAAACACTCCATCCATCTGCTCCTCGTCCGGCCCCTCTGTCATATTTTAGAACCCATTGTGACCCACCAATCAAAAAGTTTGTCCACCCCTGCGCTAGTCTTTTTGAACCCTTTTTACAAAGTACGACTGAGTGAGTTTTGGGGTTTTGCGTTTCGGATCCTAAAATGAGCCACATTTTGACCTGGGTATATTAACCTAGAAAAAAAAAAATTCAGGCACACCGATGCCTCCAGAGAGTGATTATTTCATCCGAAGAACAATCCAATAAAACATTTCAGGCACGCACAGACATAAGTGTGACTGTGACAGGAACACGGATGGGTCTGATAGGCATCACATTTGGATTCTAGTGCAGTCTGTTCTATAAAAGCCACTGGATGCCGTTGATTAACTTCTTATTGATTGGAAGCGTGATTGATTGGTGTCTGGGGTGAGCCACGCCTCTCGGCCAATTGTCAACGGACCGAAGCTCTCTGTGACCTTGCAAAGGGCAATCTGTATTCATGAGTGACGGACAGAAAAGCCATAAGAGCTGCTTTATGTTGCCGTTGTGTAATATGAATACAAAAATTGAAGTGAGCAGTGAGCTGATTAAATCAGCGGTTAGGAGGAATTGTGTTGGTGAAGGAAGACGGAAGATTGACAAGTTTTAAAACGGTGAAATGTAATCACAAGTTACGAAAGAACTTTCTTTGCGGAGCAATTTTGCTAATCAATGACTTCATTTGAGGAGAAACTTTCTAATTTGGAGGTTCGTATTTTGAAGCAAACGACAATATGATGAAAGAAGAATTTTCTTTTGTATATAGTCAAGCGTTTATACTTCTTATGTTCCCATTGTGCAAAGCAACCAGCACTTTTTCAGTGCTGCAATTTTAAACAGAAACACATTGTTCAGATTAAACTTTGTTTTTCTGAATAGGGCTCGGTATCGATTCAAATTTCCAAAATCGATTTGATTTGATACACAAGGGCGAGATTCGATTCGATTTTTCAATTCACTTTGATTGATTTTTGATTCAATCAAAGATTTCACGCAGGACCAATTTTACTTTCATATGGAGGATATTCTCGGAAGAACCAACGAGTACAAACTGCTTGCTGAATTTGTGAAATATCAATCATCACATTAAGAATTGAAGCTAATTAATTAGCCAATTAATCATGTACGATTTATTTAACATGACCGGATCAAAACAATAAATATATCTGCCTTCATGCTTGTTGGCGCTGACTTCACTGCTTCCGCCATTTTGTTTTGAGACGCTATTTTCGCGTAGCGACAAGACCTTGTGCGACGTATGAAATAATGTCAATTTATAGGGGAAAATATGTTCATTAAAGTATTTTTTAACCCAGCGCTACTTCTGAATGAGTTGTATGGTCTTTTAGCAAAGCAAAAAGTCTTTGTTTGATTTTTAAATCTAAGATCTACTGTAATGTCATTTTGTAAATTCCACTTTCTCTCTGTTTCTCAAATTAGGGTGGTTTATCTGATTGGGTTCAAATTTAGCATGGCAGCAAAAACTGACTTCTACCACAGAGGATCAAACTGTCACTGAAAATGCACAGATCTCATCCAAACTTTGCATGCTGGGTGAAGATGGAAACCAAACCATCAGGGTCACAGATGCAACCGTTTCAAGCGAGCAACTCTGGAAAGTTTTACCTATTGACATGAAAGTCGCCTGAACAATCTGAAGGACCCATCCTTTAAAACTGACAGCCGATCGGCCATTTTAAGTAGAAAAGGCAATTTTCAGGTGATTTGGGCCTTTTCTCCAGCCCAGAATGCAACTCCACCTCAGGCATTGATTGGAGTGCTGTTAAATTGGAATCAGGTACTGTACAGAAAAATGGGTCGCACTAAACTGCCATGCTTTTGGTGCGTTGGCATGGCAACGATGAGTATGGTGGCAATCTAAAGTTGGGCTACATTAGCATTTAAATGGGCCTTCACTGTACAGCGAGCACAAGTTATGTCACATGAGCGACGAAGGAGATAGATCTTATCCATCAGCCGTGTACGTTCTCGCTGTAATCAGAGCACGCAGGAATCCATTACAGCAGAGACACACTGTCTGAAACTCATCTCAAGTTGTTGGCAGACGCTCGCCATGTCTTGGCGGCGCGGAAAAAACGTACCCAAGTCAAACAAGGCTGGCACGGAGATAATGTTTGGAGAAGTTTTCAACTCTGGCTTGGAGCCTGTGCGCAAATTCTCTCCCCACCCCTCTCGCTCTCTCCGCATAACTTTCGGAGTTAGGATGGAACAACTCACAATGACCTCGTCGTGACGACCGACAGCATCCACGCACTGCGGATGACGTGTAATGTAACCCGGACGCAGCCCGAGGGGGTCGATGGAAGTATGAAAACATATGTGAGTGAACTCAAAACAAGTGCAATTTGGAGGAATGTTATGGCAGTGTGTCAGTTTTGCACGTTAACCACCGGCACGATAATGACGGCGGCCGAGTGCAAAGGGTGAAGGCGATGCACTCCAACTGGGACGCTGAATGAAAAAAACAAAACAGTCCCTTACCTTTTCTGCGAGTGAGTCGAGTCGCCAGGCCACAGATGAACACAGAAAAAGTGATTCCCTCTCACAGCTTGCCTTTGGAAGCTTCCTCTATGCGCAAAGTGCCTCCTCAGTCTCAGCTCTATCTCCCCCCTAAAAAAAAAAAAGCCTCCTCACACTACCTCTAATCCTCTCTCAGCAAAGTCAGGGCCGCTCCAAATGCTTCAAGCAGACTTCTCAGGCTTTTTTCTTCGTATTTTCTGGGCGATTATTTTGTTGGCCGGGATCATTAACTTTGTCCCAAGAGAATGCGTTCAAAGAACCTCCTTCCCGTGGGATGCTGTCAATCACACGTGTAGATGAGGAGGAGGGATTGGCCACAGGGGGACTCAACATGATAGATGGGATGGGTGGGCAAGGGGTTGGGAGGCGACGCACAGCTGAGCCCCTTGCACCAACATTTAGATTGGACTAAAACAGGCACCGCTGGGTAAAAATGTCAAATGTGCCTTTTTAAACAATTTGTCTTCTTTTAGTGGTTTTTAGCACAGTCTGGACGCTCAGCGGGGCGAGCGAGAGCAGGGAACATAAAGCTCTCGTTGCCATGGCGTTGCGGCGAGAGCGACGACGCATCCCGGAGCCGCCGCCAAACGCCACTCGGATCTTTTCACTAGCGGACTTTCGCGCTCGGTCGTGGCGGCCTGTTTGTTTCTCGACGCAGCCTCCCGCTGTCTGTCACTGGCAGCCTCCCTACAGCATCCCGGGCCAATTTGAACTCGCTAAAACACGTTTGTAAAGACACTTTTAGGGGGTAGCACAATACCTGAAGAGGGGTCACTCGGCTCCCAGTGACCGCAGTGAAATTCCGCCCCTGCGGAAACAATGATTGAATTACGGGAGGGCCTGTGGTGATGTGACTCCTTAAACATCCTTGCACGTATGTGGATTTTTAAGCAGCAAGAGTAGAAAAAAAAAACTCAGGGGGGGACAAATGGCGCAGTGAACCTCCAAATCCAGCAGATGGCACTGTGATGAAAAACGCTTTTTCGCAAAAGTGGCAATTCTGTATTTCCTCAAATGCTATTTACCAGAGCTGCGACAATTAATCAATACATCGACAACTCATCGATAATCAAATTAATCGTTTAGAACTTAGAACTTCAAATTTTAAAACATGTATTTCAATCTCTCAATAGTAAATACGCTCTGATTTCTGTAGTCCTTCAGCAAATCAGACGAATTATCGTTTGTGTTGAATCAAAACAAGACGTGCAAACAACCAATTTACTTTGGAAAACTAAATTTTTGGCCTCAATAATCAAATCAATTTCCGTGTGTACATTTTCTGCACTATAAATTCCAGATACAGTCCTGCTTTTTTTTTTATAAAAGAAAAAAAAAGACGATTCATCAACTACCAATAATTGAAAAAAAGAATCAACAAAATAATTGATTATTAAGATAATTTGTAGCCTTTTACGGCCTACTATTTAAATAATGGCAAAAAATAATTATTTAATATATACTGTTTTATAGAATTATGCCAATTCTGATCATTTACCAGCATCACAAATTATGTTATATTTTTAAAAAAGAGTCAGATGAATGAACCCTGACTTTAAAAACCCAAAACTACTACGCCACATAATAGACCCCAAAAAATAATATCTATGATAAGTTACAACTTTAGGTCACCGGTTTGAATAGTTAAAGAACCTTTCCAATAGAAATGCCAAAAATGTATACTGTAACAAACTGAAACAAGATGCTTGGTGGAAAAATTGCTGGAGTTTTTCCTACCAAAGTGTTTGATGCCCTACTAATTTGGCAAAAGAAAAACAACCCCGCACCCATTAGTCACTTTTCATTCACGTCACCCCCGCCAATAATTTACAGGCAGGAAATTGACTTGAAGGTGTCACCGCTGCCGCCCCGCAGCTATAAACATTCATAAATTGTCTGTGAAGAAATGACTGGCGAAATCTCATAGGCAGATTCATCCCGATGCAATAAAGTGCAATAAAACCGCTGACATTTACATTTGGAGCACGGTGGCCTTTGAGGACAGGGGGGAATCCGAAGAGGTCAAAATGCCTCGCTTACGGCCGAGGTCAACCCAAAGTCACGTCCCATTTTTGAACTCAAATAAAAAATGTTTGTGTCTGCTTTCAAAAAAAAAAAAAAAGAAAAAAGGATCGCCTGTATTTTGCGGTTTTGGGAGCTGTCCCCATCTCACCCTGTGGAAACCTGACGTGATCCAACACCAAGTTTGTCTGGCTGGAGAACTTTTATTCTTGTGCCACCCCGCGCCCAGGCAGCAATTATGTGTCCAAACCAAAACAAATATGATATACTCTACGCGACCAAACATTTGACATCGACTGTGTCACATTTGATCAAGTCTCGACACAGACAAAATTGTTGTTTTTTTTTTTTTTTTCATACTTGAGTCGATGTGAGCGAGCTCAGGTCTCCTACTTTCACTCCTAATCAAATCCAGAGGTTGCAAAGCTGACAAAAACAATTCCGTCTTTTATTCATACGAGCCGCAATCAGAGTGCTGACACGCTTGTTATTATAATCCCTGTAAAGACGGGGAAACAGTCATAAAAAATATTCCCTAATCAATAAGTAACATGGCTGTCAAAAGTGTTGAAAACAAATGAATATTCATAGAGCTTAAATAAGGCCACTCGCAGCCTGAAGCAAAAAAGCTGCGCTTGCCAGTTGGCACATGAAGACTGGAAAGAGGCCAAAAAGCCCCACCAGAAAGGCGCTGATAAGAAGGAGCAGAAGAAAAATAGGATTTCAAAAGCAAATACAGAGCAACGTGAACTTTGATCCATGCGGGTTAAGTAGGAATGAAGATATCACAAGGGATCAGAGATACATCACATTTAAAAACTGCAACTCAAACACAATATGTTCCGGACAAACTCAATTTTTTTAATTTCAGTCCACGGATGTGTGAATTCATTGTCCAAATCTTCGGAACGGCATTCCGAGAAGGTGCTAAACGCTGGAATTGGATTTAAAGCTTTGGACACATTAATCGAGCTTTGGATTTGAATTTTGGAAACGAAAACTGTGGAAAGCTCACGATCCAAAGCATTCCACATCATGTGCCAATCATAGTAGAGGCAGGATTGTGGCATGGGTATTATGGTAGTTTGTGGAACGCCATCCAGCCATTCATTATCTACACCGCTTATCCTGTTCAAGGTTGCGGGAGCCAATCACAGTTGATTTACACACCTTGGACTGGTCGTCAATCACGTGGCGCATAAAGACACGCAACTATTCACATGCTTTTGGCGAACCAAAAGAGCAGCACATAAAGAAGCATTTGCTTTCGGACCATTATTGATCTTTTTGCTATTCATGTTCTCAGGACAAAGCCACGTGTAATCTTGTCAAAGGCACGTGTCACCTTGTGGAATCTTGGGCCCGTAACCATTTTGAAGTGAGTATTGTTGAATGTGTTTTGTCGCCATCTTGTGGTATTTATTGGTAATTACAATCCTTTGTCTGATTTTAGCTCACTATCGTTATACCTGGAAAGCGCTCAAGACTAGTCACTCAACTTGCAGAATGAACAGCCAGCCAAGCCCGCACTCTCAATGGCTGACACCCACGTCACTCACCAGGCCAAGCCACACCCTTTAAAGCCATACACTCTTAAAGTCACAGATATCACAGCGGAACGTGAGGATGACGAACACAAGTGGACAAAATTCATATCAAGACATCACATGAAAGTTGTTGAGTTAAATAATGAAAATATATTTTCATCCGATTACTCAATTAACCGGTGGGATAATCTGTTGGAGATTTGACAGATTAGCTCTGCAATGTTGCATACATTCATGTTTCTGTTCCATGAAGCCGATTCTTCTTTTTTCCACCCTATTCTTTCTCATTTTGTCATTCTTTCGCTGCAATTTTACACTTAAACTCCACTTTTACTTGACATACATTGCAATATACTGAGAAATATATTTAATATTCTTCCAAAGATGCAAATGAAGGCCTCTAGCCATCCTCACTAAAACAACATATCTTGACATTTGCACCGTATAAACAAGTTCACATTACACCAAGCAGGCCGCGTCACATTCAATGGAGCAGAACCGCACACTAAACAACATCATCGTTCTTGAGCCAAAAAGCAAGCCTGACTTACTTTACGGTGATGTGTGTGATCCACAGAGAAAGGGATGCGCGGGTTCAGCTTCAGCACCTACTCCAAGAGCACATGGATGACGGCTGAAACAAAACACACACGCGCACACACCCTTAACGCCCCACCCTGAACTTGCCCCGGGCCACAGCCGGAGGCTCACGCATGCGGAAAATGCGGCCTTGGAACCGTCACTTCCGCGGGGCTTGCCCCGTGGATTCTGCGCCCCGAAACCCACCCTCCCCCTTGCCCTTTCTCAAGGGTAAGACAAAGAGGTAGCAAATGGGAACACAAAGCTATTGTAGGGAGGAGGGGGAGGGGGGGTGCATGAACCTGGCAAACAGATGGGATCGGTCTCCAGGGCTGGGCCTGCGCTGTCGCATGTGTGCATCATATGGGAAACTCCATCATCGGAGCATTGGGGGGGGGGGGGATGGGTTGGAGGGGGTTGATCTCGCACATGCTCAGTAGCTTAATTGACTTTTAGCCATCAAGGATGTCTTTTTAAGCCCAGACGCCGGGCGTTTAACAGGAGCCGCCCCCCTCGTCTTGACAATAAGTAATGAGACCGAGATGCGCCCTCCTCCGCGGCGACGCAGGTTCAACATTTTAATTGCTTTCTTCCCTCCGGAGGGATGGTGAGGCTCGGCATCGGCAAGACGCAATGAAAGCAAACAATCCGAAATAAATGAGGGCGATCAAAGCCGAGCCAATTTCCACACACTGTAATTGACTTTTCCCCGGCAGCGAGCGGCAAGCGATAGCGAGGCGCTTTGATGGCATTAAAGGTGCCGTCACGTCAGCCGGGGAGAGAGGAGACACCACCAAAGGGATGGTGGCGTGCGCCGCTGTGGGTGATACAGGGGAACTTTCAAAGTCAAAGGCCCTTCAGGTATGACGCAATTCGGAGTTTGACCAAAATATTCTGGAAAAAAACTACACAACAACGTTAAGTATTCAACACACGTCACATCCAAAGCAGGGTGGAAAAATGTTTGTTCTGTATTTGCTTTTTCTTTACCTTTATAATCCCGCCCCCCCCCAAGGGATCTCAAAAGGTTACCAGGCAACGATATTATGATAACCATACAAAAGGAACTTCCACTTAAGCATATCAGTTTGTCTTGAATAATTCAACAAAAGGCACAAAAACTTAAATCTGCCCTCAAATGAATTGGGCTGCTCCTGTCCACGCATCACAAACTGCCATGTATAACAATGTAATCGGTTTTGTGTCATCCCACCCAGCACATTAGTTTTTATGAACTCCTGCTGGCACAAAGAAAAGCCCATGTATAAATCTAACAAACTGGCCCGGGGAGTGTTAATAAATCCATTAATGTGGGGAATTTGCCTTAAAAAGAGGACAGCAGCAGACGTATTTTGTTTGACTACCAGCTTTCAAGGTCGGAGTGAATTACATCGACAAGACTATGCAATAAGGTTAAAGAACACATTTGTTTGGACAGACAAAGAAAAGCGGTAGAATGCTTAATTAGAGTCAAAGCGAATTGTGTGTATTATTACGCTGCTCGACAACACGGCTTTTGGAACTGCAGTGAGGAAAAAGAAAAAAAAAAAAAAAAAAGAAGACGGATTCTTCTTGAAAGGCGCCTGCCGCATTCTTTGCTGCTTGGAGAACTTTCTAATTGGTTCCAGCAGTTTCTCCGGGGTGTTTAAAAGAGAAGAAGAAGACGATTGATGCCTTTATTGTAACTTTTGCCGCAAGTGAGATGAAGTCATCACATAAGTTGGGAGGTAAGGCCAGGCAGGGAGAGATAAATGCATCCACAATGACTTGACATTACAGCTAATTACAGTGCAGTTTAAATCCGAATTGAAATGCAAAAGTTCAATTAAAATATGGAAAAGTACAACGCAAGATACAATTTCTTTTGTTCTCTCTCTCTCTCTCGCTCTCTCTCAAGACTTTTTGTAATGTAAACATTTTAAAAATGTCCAATAGCTTTCCACCATTTTATCTATTTATTTTTACATATTTCGGTTTAATACTGTTGTTATTTTGTTTTTACATTAATTAATTTATTATATTTTATATAATGATGTACATTATAACACCAGAACATTTATTTGGGGTGAATCAGAGGCACATTACATAGTTCAGTGCTTCTCAATTATTTTATGTAACGCCCCCCCCATCTGGCAAGAAGAAAACAATTTGTGAGCCCCCCCCCCCCCCACACACACACACCACCACCACTCACTCTCCACCTCAAATATAAATAATAGCATTTTTGTTGCAAAACAAACCTACACCATAGCGATAATACTCGTTGCGCACAATGGGCAATGAGAGCGCCACTGCCACCTATTGGAGTGGATGTGCAATTACAATTTTTTGTAATAAGGCGGGGAAAAAAAAATCGCATGTTTCTAATCTGAGTTTCCAACCATGGCTCCTTGCCATGGTTCCTCATGATTGGAATTGTACCAAAAATGGCATCTTATGGTGCCAAGTGTGGTTCCTTTTGAGAGCTGCTTTTGCATATGACTGACTCTGCTTGTGAGAGAGGAAGTAAGGCCGCACTCCACCTACATCAAAAGAAAGTGGTGTGAACATCTGCTGTGTTCCGCTGTCATCAGGCGTAAAAGTATAAAAAACAGAGCAGTCATGTCCGAAGGCACAAGTCCAGATGTTGCCAATTGATGGGAGGTGTGCGAGCGTCTTTGTTGGCTAAAAATGGCATCTTAAAGGTGAAATGCCAGTCAATCTGATCTATTTTATCTTGTGGATTATCCCCGTTCTTATAAACACAAACAAACACCGTCTCCATGGCGACAAACGATTTCTTCAAGGCGGTTCAGGACACCTTGGCCTCGGCCCGTGAGGAATTATCTGGCATTTCAAATGGATTAAACCTGAGCGCTTGCAGCAGCGGTGTCATTGATAAAAGAATGTTCTCAAGCAGGACAGCTGGCGCTTGGGCGAGCACACACGCACACGGGCGGCCCGTTTCCATCCGCACTTATTGGCTGCGACAATGAGGGCGAGCATCCGCTCCCGCCCTTGTCAAAACAAGCGGACGTAGAGAGCCGACAGCTGCCAGTGTGATATCATCGATACTACTCACGGTATCAATAATCATACTTCATCTAAACGATGTCAGACAAATTTACTTAAACTAGTGCTTGATATCTGTGATACAATTCCAAGCAATATAGAGACTGATATTGACATGCTTTTTGATATTGATATTAAAAAAAAAAAGACTGCACCAAAACAAATTCTGATACCAATACTGATATCGATACTTAAAGATTCTTTAATAGACATTATCATTAAGCCAGTTAGTCTCCTGATATATAAAATGCAATCTAAACTTAAAAAAATAAAAATAAAAAAATAATAAATCTAAATTAGAGTTGAGAGGTTTCCTATGAGTCTATGATTAGTAACATGCGTCTTGCCACTGAAATATCAAAAAAATGTTGCTCAGGGGTGACATGTTTATTGGTGAGTGTTACTGTTTGGGACACATACTGGGTAAATTTGTGTTGCCATAGATGCCTACTTGATATCCTTTTTCTTAATGAATGGAGTTCCACCTTTTACACGAGTGAAAAAAAATATTCTCTGTAGATATGCAGACCACAATCTTTCCACCTTTAGTGGAGGTCTGTACTCGACTGCGCAGGTGTACCCAATGGAGTACACAGTGAGTGCATATATCGTCTAAATCGAATTCCAGCGCTACAGAGGACTTTGCCAAGAAGCGAGAAAAGTCATAAAAACAGAAGTAGGGGAGGTTGAAAAGCAGATGCTGGAATAAAGAAGAGACATGCAAAATAATTCATGGTTATTTTGCACAATAATGGATTTTTATTTTTACACGATAATGACTACATTTGGCCAAACCAAAGCTTCTTGACACCTACAAAATTAAAAGTTTTTACGTTGAGGCGGTATGTTAGCATATCGATGGATAGTATGTTAGCATTTTATACTTCCTCAATTGAAATTGCAGCTGACTACAGGCACATAATACAATCTTAATTAAACAGCAATTGCACTTTCTGTTCTCAGGTTGCTATCTTGCTATACATTATGTTAGCATGTTAGCATTAGGGCTTTCTGTACTCCAGTTGCTATTTTGCCGCAGGTCACAATGCGAGCAAATATAGGACCATTTAATCCTTTTTCATTAGAAGTAGTATCCTATCCGATTAATTCAATCTTTAAATAACGTAAAATTGAGCTAACTTTGTGATTTCTGTTCTCAGGAACGAATCAAGCACACTTTCTACTGTTAACTTTTAGCATTAGCAACATTTGATCGTTAGAAATAGTACCCAACTACAATGGGCATTGTCAAATCCGAAACAATCAGGCTTGGCACTTTCTGAAATCGGGTTTTCTTGGAGTTCAGTAAAATATATCTCAGACTGCTCCCTTGTTAAATATTAATCGTAACAAACGTGAACAAGTTAGCATTATACCAATTTGAGCAGATTATCTCATTTAGACACCCGTATATTTTAAAAATTGACATTGTGACTCTGTACAGGTTATTAGCAAGCTAGCTGTTAGCATCCTAGCTGTTAGCCCATTAGAAGTCTGTCACAAATGCCAGGTTAAGCAATGGGTAGCAGGCTCATTTGAATTTTCCGTCAGAATATTTTTGTTTCTGATTGAATTAGTTGTGGAAAACAACCAAAAAAAAATATCTGACAATTCAAAACTATTGCAACAGTTAAATTCATATCCATACGTTTAAATCACATCATAATTAGATTGTACTTGCACTCCAACACTCTTTTGCATAAATCTGCCAAATTAAAACTTCAACCAACTAATGCTGCAAATTTGCTTCTACAAAGCAGCGTTTTGGTCTACAAGCCAATAACAGAAATCGGCAAAAGTACATACAAGCTTGAGCTTGTTTTATTTATTTATTTATTTTTAGATGGCACATTCTGCTTCCTCTCGTTCCAAATCGATCCCCCCACCTCACACAACACTCATGATTATTACTTTTCAGCACCTTTTTCAAACCACAGCAGAGCCAGAGCGGCTGAGCATCAATGCATTTGTGCATCTAAAGTGTTTATGTAGGCTGTCATCATTTCCATAAATTAGCATCCGAGTATTAGGGGATATAAAAAGACTTGAAGTGTGGCTGCAGCTGTATTTGGGTTTATGCATGAGGATTTATGCCCTCACAGTCACCTCAGCTACACTAGCTGGGCTTGTCTGAAAAGTGGAGATAAAAGACCTGCTCTTAATTTGTATAAACTTGCTGCCAGTGGGTATTTGGCTCTCTCTTACTTTCTCTCTCTCTCTCACACTCTATCAGATCTTACCTGCTTCCCCATAGCTGTGGTGCTAAGTGTTCCTCCCTGGTGGATAGAGAGCTGAGAGAGAGCAGGCGTTAGGCGGCAGCAGCTGCTGTGATTCCCGCAGGTAAACAAGGCAGGAGGCAGGAGGTGGAAGGTTTTCTGCCGCTGCTCTTGTACACTCCCATTATTGGGAGCGTGTGTGAATACATACTTGGATGTCATCTATGTGGCAGGTTTATACAGGAGCATGAAGAGCCTCCAGGGCGGGAGAGTGCCTTAACCCTTTGGTGGAGAGGGAACAACAGGCCTAAAATGTGGAAAAGTACAACACGAGATACAATTTTGTTATTTTTTTATTCACTCTCTCACTCACTCACTCACTCACTCTCTCACTCTCTCTCTCTCTCTCTCTCTCTCTCTCTCTCTCTCTCTCTCTCTCTCTCTCTCTCTCTCTCTCTCTCTCTCTCTGAAGAACAACAGTATTTAGAAAATAAGACATTAAGGTTTATTCATTTAATTTTTACATAAATTAATGCGGATTAAAACGTCTAACGGGCCGAATGTGGCCCCCGGGCCGTAATTTGCTCACACCTGGTTTAGATATTACATTTTATCAATCTAGTCAGCTGAGACAAGCGCCGAAGAAAATGGACGGATGGAGCTATCGTACAACCATTGCAGCAAAAGGACAAAGTGGAAAAGCTGAAAAAAAAAGTTGGGTCACAATATGGCAGGCAGATGTTCTTGAAATATAAATAAAAACATTTTGAAGGGAACACGTGTTATAAAGTGGAACACATCCATGAAGTGATGTTTAGACGCAGAAAAGTACACAGGCTAAGTGAGAAGAGAAAAATGAAGCTCCAGCTGAGGCGCTGCCAGTAGCTGGCAGGCCGGAAGCTACAGGGAGCAAGTATTTAAGGTTTCGGTTTTCTCCACCCTTAACGAGCCTTCATTCTGTGACATCCTGACTCTCACACACACATGCACACAAATCCCACGCTTGCAAAAATGACATCACATTTGAGGAATCTGCTGTTCATCCCTCAAGATTGGAAAGTCAGAGCGAGAGTTGCAACGGTCACAGACCATAATTGTAGACTCACAAACGATGCACTTACAATTAGTTTGTCTGATCATTTCGTTTTTAGAAATGGCTAAGGAATTTTGTTCTAAATTAGTAGGTGAATGAAGGAAAATAGTACCAAAGTATACTATATTTATCCCTACTGAACAGAGACATATTTTTAAAAGAAGCAAACAGACTTTTAAAAATGTCTCAGTTGATTGTCACCATTTCTAATGGGGAAAAAACGTTTTGAAATTGACAGCGGTCTGTCCACTCGATTATATTTGAGATCATCATCTCGTGAAAATATTATGTTGTATGTGGTTTCTAAGCTCCCTCCCACGGATTCGTCTGGAACCATGTTAGTTTTGGACACGGGTGCTGTAATGCATAGCGAAGCCATGAAAGTGAATAACCACACTTTATGAAATGCGACGCCCTCGCCGCTTTAGCCTCTCACATGTTCTTCTTGCGGAGTTCCTGACTATCACTTGGGGGGTACGCTTATCTGGAATTTTTTTTCACTCTTATCCAGTTACGGAATGGGAATAGAGTACACCCACTCAGTAATCTAAAACACATCACAGGCTTTCGTTAATATCTGGGTGGAGGATTTTGGAACACAGGAACACCGTCAGGGTTTTCGATAGAGCTTATTCTCACTTGGGTGGCGGGTGGGCGTTTTTCCGGCTGATTTGGGGCAAGAGGTGAGATACACCCTGGAATGGTTGCCTGTCAATTACAGGGCACATTTTGACAAACAAACATTCACCTTATGGACAATTTTAGAACACACCCAAAAAAATACGAGACTGTTTTTTCGTACCCGCTTTTGAACAGATTACCTGCTTATACCCAAGATTGGACTGATTATTTTTGACCCATTATGCTGGTTTAAAATTCAATATTATATCAAAACTGGTCACCAATTTGGAGTTTTCTTGCTTACTGAAGTTCAAGTAAGTTTAATGTAGCATTCTTAGAAAATGTGGGTGCCGGCAAACACCGCTAATTTTAGACATGCGGATGGTGTCTGAAGGGCGGCACGGTGGACAACTGGTTAGCACGATGGCTTCACAGTTCAAAGGTCGTGGGTTCAATTCCGGCTCTGGCCTTCCAGTGTGGAGTTTACATGTTCACCCGGTGCCTGTGTGGGTTTTCTGCGGGTACTCCGGTTTCCTCCCACATTCCAAAAACATGCATGGCAGCTTGATTGGACACTCTAAATTGTCCCTAGGTATGATGGTTGTTTCTGCGATTGACTGGCAACCATATACCGATTCTTCATTCATTCATACAGGATAGCAAGAGCCAAGATTGAAAGCCCCGAACATCAGAAGCTGCGAGGCAGACATGCTAATCACAAGTCTAGTGTGCTGCCTGCAAAGGAACACATGGGTGTTTAATCAAAGGCAATGTTTTCAAAAATGGAGCCAAGAGTAAGAAAGCCTTGTTTGAGTTAAGCGGGCCAACATTTGAAAGTATTCTTTTCAACCACATATGCGTCGTAATTAAATCCGTCCATCTTCTTCAATCTGAACACGTCTATTGTTATGCAGACACATTGCTCTAAAGAGAGAACTGAGGCAGATCTTTCACTCAGCTATCCATCAGGTAGCATAATGGCTGCCTGGAGATACGGCCGGCGTGATGAGCGCTTTTTTCCCCCCTGAACCGTGATTGCAGCGCACAGGCCGGCGCTGGCTGGCAAGCTGTGCTGACTCAGGGCTTTTGACACGGTGTGGGCGGGCGCAGCGAGACGGTTAGCGGCGTAACCGGAGATGACCTGCCGCAGGTCACGATGGAAGGCGGACTGTTATGACTCATGGAGGGGAAAAAAATTACGTGACCCGGTGCAGAGAAGTGAATAAGGTGGATGGAGAATTTGGGAAAGAGTATATTAGAAGAATATATTAAGCAATAAAAAAAAAAAATGATGTTAAAAGGTGCTCAATTTTGTATTTTTCCTATTACCATGCATTCTCTACTGCAGGGGTGGGCAAATGGTGGCCCGCGGGCCCACCCACTAAGTGGCCCTTCGATTAATTAACCCATCGCATTGGGTTGAGGATTTGACCCAGCGCATCGGGTCAAACTTTGATTACACAAGGTGTAAAAACGATCCATACTGATGACTTAACGATACCAAGACTTTTATTTATCAACATGCTGCGGATAAAAATAAAAATAATATTGTCCTGAGAGTGTCTGAGTGCATGGACATGGGTCAGGTGTGGGCAAACTACGGCCCGGGGGCCACATGCGGCCTGTTAAATGTTATAATCCGGCCCGCCGAACTTAAAAAAATTAAATGAATAAACCTTGTTAATGTTTTATTTTCTAAATACTGTGGTTTTTAAAAGACATATAAAATGTTGTCATGCTTTTGTTCATTTAAAATTAAATGTATTTTTTTTCTTCGATGATGTAAGGATACCAAAACACTCCATCCCTCTACTACTGGTCCGGCCCCTCTGTCAGATTTTAGAACCCATTGTGGCCCGCCAATCAAAACGTTTGCCCACCCCTGGCATAGGTCATCAGCTAGATAATGACAGTGCAGGTCTCTAATGCAAATTTCCATATTTTTCATAATGTGCATATGTGATCAAGTCATGGCTAGATAGAGTTGACATGTCACGAAAAACCCACGCCCAACAAGGGCTTCCACTTTCTGCTATCCTTGGATAAATATGATCCAATTTTTGAAAAATCAAAGTACATTTCAGATCAGAGCGGACAGAAGGTGCTGCAATATGTCTTTGAAGGTTAAATCCACCCTGAGGAAGTTTTAGCACCGAGATTGCAGAGTAAAAGTGAGCCAGAGGGCAACAGCATTCCTGTAAAGCTGGGTAGCCCTCATCCCACTTTTATTTAATTAATAAAATCTTAAAAAACATGAAAAAAATGGGCCTTTATGTACGAGCTCGCCTCATTGGAATAGCTGGCTAAATTTACTAGCGTTGCATGTTGCAGCTAGCATAGACGCCGCAGTGGCTTCGATACGTCAGTGGGGCAGCCAAATTGCGGCAGTTCTTCCCATCCTGTCACGCTTTTCAATTCAGGGTGACAAGCATATGTTTTCGGAAGAAATAGTACAAACGTTGACATTTCCGTGGCAATGATTGGACGGCATTTTACGTCGTGGTATTCTTTTAGCAGCAATTGTGAAAAGGAAAAAAAAAAATCTAATTGACTGCTGACATTCAACATACACGTCTCCTTTTGATGAAGGCAGTGACAAAAATGTGAAAAAAAAAACAAAAACATGATTTATGGAACAATGTGCATTACGTGCAATACAAAAAAAAAAATCACATATTACAAACTTGAACTGATGTGTTCGCTATTAAATAGATACTTTATTTTTTTAAAACTTGAAAAAGGACACAGTCACTTCCAGAAATTGCCAATTCGTTCGATTTCGTGTTCTAATTTTAAACGTGACAGAATCACAGTTTGTGGAAGAATGAAACGACCACGCACCTGGACCCAATATTGTGATTGTCACCTGAGGAAAAATCTCTCTTGTGACCTAACGTCTGCACGGACAAATCTTTTGATAAAAGGACACACGAATGTTTTGCCCTGACTCTGAGAGATGAAAGAAATATTCCGTTGATGTCCCGACATGATGTATGATCGGGCAAATCGCCTCGACATCTATGTAGGAGCACAACAATAATAGTTAGCATTATGAGTTAGCAACTTAATATTATTAATTTAATTAATTTAATTTTTTTTCTGTAGCACCTATCCTCGTTTGTGTCGTATGTGCGTTGGAGCCTATCTAAGACGACAAAAAATCGCAGGGCGCACAAACAACCTTTCACACTCACTTTTACACAATTTCATCTTCAATGAACAAAACACACGTTTCATTTCGCCGATGTGCAAATAAAGCAAACGCGAGCACAGTGTGAACACGCAAACTCCACATGTCTTAGAAGAGAACAACAGAAGTGTGAGGCAGATGTGCTAACCACAATCTGGCCGTGCTGCCAAAAAAAAAAAAAAATAAAAAAATGAAGCAATCGGAAATGAATCATCGAATTGTAGCGAGCAAAATCGCTCTTCTGTGTTGCATTTGCCAATCTTTGTTTTCGGGGGTATGGCTTAGCAAAAGGTCAATAAAAGCATGTATTTCTCAGCTTTGTGGCAAGGAGAGTTCTTTTTAGCCAATGACAACGTTGGCGGAGGTCTGCGGCTTGGCAAGGTGCCAGAAAAGCTGAATTGAACTGATGTGCTTGAAGACTGTCAAACACAAATTGTGAGCATCTCCAGAAACAACAACGAAGCATTCCAGAGATAACAATCAATACTGAATGCCTATTCGGAACGATCAGTACGATCTCATTGCAGCTTTGTGGGAACAATGGGTTTGTTCTTTTCGCGCACAATCCGAGGGAGGAAAGTAGTTTTGGACTTTGGAGGGACTTTTTCACAGTCCTGCTTTTGTGTTCCTTCCAGCATTAAGGAAGATGATGAATGAGCAGTTTATTTGCCTTCGCTGCAGGATTCCGTCATGAAATCAACGCCTTTTAATGCTAGTTTGTTCAGATGGGAATCCGATGATGTTCTTTCTTGGGCCACTTGGGCTGTGATGCGCACACGCACACACACAACACGTGTTCACTCAATCTGCCTGAACTTGTGCTCACTTTAAAATGTGCAGGTGGCTTTGTCAGGAATTTTTGCTGATTCACTAAATTCCTTAATACCATGAGGAAAAGAAGAGGCGGGAGTGTAATTTAAGTTCATCCGTCATCTTCTCCTAAACAACAACCGGAGCAGCGTTTGCTTTTTTTTTTTTTTCCACAGGAATGCACTCAGCTTGTAATCATTTCCAAAGGAGGCCTCATTATTAACTGCAGGCACTTTGGTTTACAACTTTCATCTTATTGGGACTCGAGCCCCGGGAGCTGCAAAGGCTCATTTTTCCCCTTTATATTAAATCTATTATTATTAGCATAATGCATTACATTATGCTCTTATTTATCGAGTGGTGAGCATGATTGCACCACAATTCTGAGGTTCCAAGTAAGACTCTTGGCATCTCCTCCCCGTGTATGAGTTGAAATCATCAATAAGTGAAGCGATTTCAGTCAGAAAATCTGTGATTTATATAACCAAACCGAATCGAATCGTTACATTTCAAAATGGACCGTCCTTGAACCGTATCACATCTCATGTCTTGAGATATGTATCAAATGAGCGATACCGACCAGGCTGATTCAATTAAATTGAACAGTTTGCGCTTTTGTAGATATTTTATATGTTGTTACTTATTAATAAATCCGAAAAAAGCTACAGCCGCACCATATCGAATCAAATCATAATGAACTAAATTGTTCCACTTGTCGTATCGAATCGTCTTTTATAAGAGAGACGCACAAACCTACTGACGACCTTAATGCAGACAAAGATTATATAAAATGAAAACATAAAACCGTCGCCATTATACTAGACCAGGGGTGGGCAAACGTTTTGATTGGCGGGCCACAAAAATTAGACAGAGGGATGGATGGAGTGTTTTGGTAACCTCACCTCATCTGAGAAAAAAAATTTAAATTAATTTTTAAATGAAAACGAACAAAAGTATTACAACAAAATATGTCTTTGAAAAATCACTGTATTTAAAAAATAAAACATTAACAAGGTTTTTTCATTCAATTTTTATTCAAATTTGGCGGGACGGATTAAAACGTTTAACGGGCCGCATGTGGCCCCCGGGCCGTAGTTTGCCCACGCCTGTACTAGACAGACGGATGAGCCAAAATGTTGGTACTTTTGCCTTTTTAATCACAATTCATGGGTGGAGAATGCAGCCAAAATTGGATGATGTGGCAATTCTAGCACCCGTAATAAAAAGCTGAAGCTCTCACTTAATGTTAAACATGTTGCCCCGACAAAACTCTGCATTAATATAAAAGCATACTAGAGTTTGAGCTACATTATGTTGTCGAGGTGCAAGAGTTAAAAAATAATTAAGACTATGGATATTTTTAATTTGGTCAGAAGAAACATTTTTGCACGTCAAAGCTCGTCATCGTGAATGACGATATTGGTGCTACATGCTAATTGGCCGCAACATGACAAATAAAACTACGGAACCTAATCTGGATAGCTATTTTCTAAAATCGCATCTAGATGTTATGATATATGGGACAAATAACTCCAACTAGCGTGGCCTGTTTTTTTTTTTGAGTGCGCCGCGTTGTGCTGCTAATACAATTTCAAGCAGTGAATCATTCACTGTGCAGCCTGCCAAAAAAGTGACACATTGCAATACAGCCACATTGATCTGCTGCCTGCCCCTCGACGCATCCCCTGAATCCACCCTGCACATCTGCGCGCGTTTATATGCACGTCAGGGGGAAAGAAGAAAAAAACAAAAAACAAACTTGGAGTACAAAGCTGACTAAAAGCTGTTGTGTTTGGAACAACAAAACCATGACAATGATGGCACTCAATGAGGTCAGCGGAAACGATGAATAGGAATGCAAACGGTGTTAAGATTATAAATGATTAATGCCGGCGTGACAATAATGAAATATTGAACCAAACTAAAAGGTTTGTTCATAATGTCCATGCGCAGCCCTTTACATACAAGGAATCTTATTTTACTCACACGAGGTCATTTGAATTATGGCATAAGAATCCAGGGCTCGTTATACAATGCACTATTTGGACGACTGCAAACATGTCATGGCCGTTCCAAATAATAGAGGAGCATTTAAATGCCTAGCAAGATGCAGTGTGGTGTATTTTTAATTCTTTTTTTTTATTGTGTGGCATATTTCTACACTCTGTACAGGGTAAGCTCTTAAGAAATGAATGGATGGATGAAATCTAATCTTTCTCCAGGACGGTCCGGCCACGCTCAGCCATAACCTGGTCTCCGTTGCGTCTCAATTTCAACGGGTAGCGATCACTTGGGGGCGGGATCAACTGAACTGCGCAAGGCTCCACTTGAACACTCGCAGTGGGCGGGGTTGTGCCATAAAATTTGCATTGATTCAAAATATGTATTGCAGTTGCACGAGGTGATGACGTCGCAAATTATAGCCCATTAAATTCACAGAAGCTTTTGCACAGACGAAAAATCCATAAGCGAGCGAGACTCAACCACCAAGTCTTCAAATTACAAAGTATACAGTAAACATTTTGCGTTTTACAACAATACTTAACTATATTTACAATTTCATAAGTGCTTGTGGATGAAATATTCAACAACCATTTCAATTTTGGCATGTTTTGAAAGCCGGAACTCATTTTCACTCGACTGGACTTGGCGTGGAGCCATTCATTTGATAGACTGGTGAGAGATGCATCGTATATGACCAAACATGCAGTGGAATTTTTGGGGGAATTTTTTTTTTTTATTGCGCAATGTGGCAGTTATGATGAATAACAGGCAAGACTAATGATTGCAGACATTAGAGGCACGTTTGTGACCAAGTTTAAGTTGAACTTTTTGGACTGTGGATTCTTTCTAATTGTTGTCCTTGTTTGTGTTGGAATATCTGTTCATTATTTGTTGCGTAAAGGGTGATGTCATTGAGAGAGGACGAGCCAGGTTGGGGAAGATTTGCTCAGGGTGAATGTGGAGCGGATGGGCGGGAGTTGTGGCCATCAGCAGCTCTTGTTTAACTGCGTCTTAGTTGTCGTACTTTTTATTAAAAAGCGAACAGATTGCATCAGCGACTGTGTGCATCCTTGACCACGCTGAAGGGCATGGCGGTATTGCTCAATCAATGTAGTTTTGTTAGTAATATTATTTTACTTTGTTACTCATTTATTTTCGGGATGTTCTTTCTTTATATTTAAATTTGGGTTTTCAATGATTCACTGAATTTTTGCCGAACCAACTCACAAGTACAAAAGATATGGCACGAAATACCCAGGTTAGCCCAGTTAGTCCCAGGACTTGTGAAAATCAAAATAGAACAACAAATTATGATAAATTAAGACAATGGAGATAAAGAAAATGTTTAGTGACGGGCTGAATGCGTGCAAATGCAATACGGCAAAGTAGTGGCTGTAGAAGAATAAAAATGAAAAAGGCTTGAATTGCAATGATATTTACAAGGTCATGATTTCAACAGCAATCAAAAATGATTGGGATTATTATTTAAATGTTATCTTTTCCATAATCGGTCAGCCCTATTACTTAATAATTTATACTGAGTACCCCCTTGTGTGTAATTTTGAAAATGTGGATATTAAACCGGAATTAATGAAAAGGACTAATACATTTGTGTCACAATGGCAACAATGAAATCACATTGAGGATGAATTTGCACTTAAAAAGATTAAATAAACAACAGTTGATGTTCAAGGGTTCCAAAACTTAGTATACATACCCATGGCTCTATTGAAACTCCGCAAAGATATTTCTGTCACGCTTGACCTTCAGACAACATTGCATGGTGACTCTCATCCTTATTGGACACTCAGCCCCCCCCCCACAACCCCCTCCATTCTCTTTTTGGTGGCGAGGTGACCTTGGACTTCTGCTCACATCCAGCTGCTCCTGATGCCAGCCAGTGGATGGTACGCCTGCCGGGAGCAGTGGCAGCTCTCGGGCCAAAAGGATCATCTTCTTGATGTCCATCAAGGCGCTGCAAGCAGATAAGATTTTCAAAATGAAACATCACGTCTTGGGAGTTAAGATGACAGAAGCATCTTAGCCTATTAGAGCAACGAATTGCATCAAAGCGAGCTGCAGGAGCGCGGGAAGAGCCCCGAGCTACAGTAATAACCCAAACAAACATCCTCCCATGTCTCTTTTGCAGAAAAAAATAGACTAATATAGAGCTATAAAAAAAACAAAACTCAAACAACACTTTTCTCATAACTTGCACTTTCATTATTTTCAGTGTGTCACCTTTTCACTTAATGCGAAGATTTTTTTTTTCTGAAATGTCAAACATTAGCAGGCTGCAAAAATATTTATTGGCCTTCAGCAATAACAACTAATACTATATTTGAAACGCTTGCGAGCAACAATTGCATGGCGAGTTTACCTCTGGTCTGATGCTGCCTCCATGTGGTCAGTTAGGGAACTGTCGCACTCCGTGTGACTGGCCTACAATTGGGGGGGGGGGGGAAACTTAATTCAATTTAACGGATCATTTCCATTCATGCTGGCTTTTTAATACAATAAACAAACACATATGAGCGTATCTGCTAAAACGAATCCTCTTATTTGCAATAATCTTGTATTAAGTCATTTGTACTACGTTGATGTAAAACAAAGCATATTAAAACAAAGACTTTACCTGCTTGCAACAGCTGCACACTGGGGAGATTCGATGGAGCTAATTACCTGAATAACTAAACAGATACTTCAAATGCAGTAAATACACACTTGGGAGGTTGTGTTGATATGAAGATATAGTGTTTAATGCATGAAAACAAGTAAAAAAAAAATAGAAGTGTGGATAACAACGTTAAGATGAGCACGTTTTCATTCAATATATTAGCTCAAAAAACATTGTAGTGGAATTCACAAGTGGCGTTTGGAAAAATTCATTGCACTATTTTATGCAACTTTTTACATTGTTTCCCTTACAAAATAATTAAAATGTCAATGGCAAGATACATCACATTTGTTTACGTTCAGCATTGGAACTTTCAAGGCTGAACATTAATTTATTAAATATAAAATACAGGTATGCATGTGAAATGCATTTTATTATAGAGATTATTTCGAAAAGAAAACAAGTGCCATATATAAATTGACGATAAATGCCTGAACAAACATATTTGCGCTGCATATATACATAGTATATAGTATAATAAGTGAAAGGAACTGCCAGTGTGAGTTTGCGAGTGTCAGCATCCCCGCGGCTGATTTTGATGGACCAACAAGTCTCTATGAATCCGTCACACCAGCGTTTCGGGCAGTGCATCTCCATTATTTGTCGACAGGATCTGCCAAATATGGCCGTTTGCTTTACCGGAGGCCCTTTGTGGTGCAGTTTTTGTGCTTCTGCTTTGAGTCTGAGTTTGTCGCGCCAGACTGATAGAGGGTGTGGAATGAGAAACACGCATCTGATCAAGAGGTCGAAACAAACAATCTCCTCGATCTGTAAGGATTGGATCGACAGGGTGTCTCATCCTGTCGGCCAGGTTGTCTGAGCTGATGGCTCCGGATTGGCTGATGGGAACCCGATGTAATGAAGGTAATGGTTGCCTGGGTGCCGTCTGGTCGCGAGTGTCGTCGCTGCTGCTGCTGCTGCGAGCCACGCGGAGGTGTGGCCTGCCTTCGGAAGCATCCAATGAGGTTTGGGACGGGCTGACAGGCAGCTTGCTGTTTCCTTGGCGACCGCTCAGCCCCTCTGACGATCCAAATGACTTCCATTCAGACATGTCTCTGAGGGAGCCTGAGAGAAAACAGACGTTGGACCTTTTGAAGGTTGCATCTTTATCATTCTACTTTGATGATTACAAATGGAGTGGAACCTTGTTTTCCAAAAGGAAGTAACAAAAAAAATAAAGGCATGTAGAAATGTTAAAAAAAAAAAAAAAAAAAATGTGTTTAGAGGTGGAAGAACGTGAAGCAAGTTGACAAGTAAAAAAAAAAAAGTTTCGTCACTGAATAAAAATACAAACTGCACACTTAAACTGAGCTTCACCAAGATGTTGACGTGTTGTTGACATGAGAAATCTTTCTTTTTTTTTTTGTTGCGGTGCACTGATACAATGCAAATGAGCAGCCCAAGACCGCATTACCATTGATGTCAAGGTCAATCACATTCTTGCTGAAAAGTGGATGCCAAGTGTCCCAGAAGTGATCCTCCAAGGCCTCTTCTAAGCACATCGACAAAAGAGGAAACAAGACTAATGACTGTGCCCAAGTGAAAAATAAATACATCTCGAGTACCGCTAATTATTCTACACAAGTGCATAATTATCGTTTACTTCCCAGCATGTTGGGACCAGAGTCATTTTAGATGAAGCACAAAGTAACTGACACAATGTTATTAATCTCAGTTATAAAAATGTTGTCAAAGCCTAATGGGAGATGCTTTTACAAACACACACAAAACAAAACAAAACTTCCTTCACAGCTCACAATGGAGAAGTGCTCACACCAGCACACTTGAATTCAACTTTACCTGTAGTAAAGGTAGTTGGCGAGTTTCTAGACGCGTAAGTAGGCGCGCTGCCACTTCCCGAGAGCGGCTGATCATCCTCCAGCAGCAGGAGTCGATCGGACAGGACGGGAGAGCTGTTGTCGTAGGGGGACGCCTCGCCGCTGGACATGGAATCATTGGACAAGCACCTCGCCATCAGGGAGGACTCATGCGGTGCCACCAAGCCGGAATTGCTTAAAAAAAAAAAAAAGATACAATGTGTGATTGAGCTCATCATGAGAGACAATCGGGGCTTGGGCGACACTCACGAGTAACAGGTGTCCTTCCGCCGCAACAAGTAGTCCACAACATCGGGATCGGTTTCGAGGAGACTGAGCAGCACTTCATTTTGCAGCTCGGCAGGAACCTGAAGGGGAACACCATATCGTTGCTGTCATGTACTTAATTCCTCATTTGAATATTGGAAATGTATTCTAATATTTATTCACACTTTAAATTCTTCAATCTGAAATATACAAATAAAAATGGATAAAAAAAGCAGTCGTGTTTCAGTCCTAAGGTTAGCGAGAGTTTGCAATGATTCAATTAATAATAAAACATCTTGATACAATAACAAGTACGATGTACTTCCAGGTTTTACACGACAATAGAATTCAACTTGACACCCCTGAAGCGCTTCTCTGAGATTCGACTTTGTTTATCACTATAAAAGTATACTTGTTAAAAACGTATAATGTTAATGTTTACATTTCAGTCGGCATCTGCGCTCCATTAAAACATTCCACTCGCTTGATAGTAAACAGTTTACAGTGAGTGTGACTTACCAGAAACAGAGAGTCACACGAATTGATCATGGTTTGGAGCACGCTGATGATGGCGCTGCTCTCCTCAGCGCGGGCTAAACTCTGGACAGCAAACTCCTTGTCGGAGTTTTTTTGCTTGCGCAGAAGGTTGGGGCCCAGGATGGTGGCTAAATTTAATGAGGTCATCTTGTTTCCTGGTTTCTGAACAAATCAACGGCAGAGTTTATACACCGTTCTTAAGGGGTGATTACCGCACTTTTCAACATTAACGGGAGCCGTGAATAATGGTAATCGCAAGGCAACTTGGAGCTACACTCCTAATAGGGAATGTTTTCTCCATCCAGAATGATTGGTTAACCATGATCTTTAATTCACACGCACACATTCCTGTGATTTCTTCCACAGAGGTTAATTAGAGACAACGTAACGACTCGACACGGTTCCGCCACCATTCATTTGCTTCTAATCACCACTGACCTTCTTAAAGGCAAACAAGTAGAAGCACAGATTTAAAGTAAAGAGATGATTAAATGCACACTCACCCTCCACAAGGTACAGCAGCACAATCAATTTAAAAAAAAAGAAAAAAAAAGGGCATCCTTTCTTGTCATTTTGATGAATAATCTCGCCAAAACATTTCTCACTGTGAAGTATTGCACTTTTATGCCACAGCAGTGACTACAACGTTTTGAAACTCTACAGTAAGCTTCAGCTTTATCGATGCCATGTCTGCCCCTGCGGGCATCGACATGACATACGGTGGGCTCGATCAAGGCACGGTCAAGGCTAAACATGTTCTTTTTATTCCCAAAAGGCAAAAGAAAGGTGTCGATTTGGGCCGGGGCGTTTTTGTGAAAGTGGATAGTAAACTGTGTGATTAATTCAATTAAATTCAAGGTTCATAAAAGATGTACAGTTAAGATTGAAAGACACCTTGTTAAGAGCAAAACAACAATTTATGAGCTTTTTATTATTAAAATGGGCATTATTTGACTTTATAACATCCGACAGTGTCACTCAAACCAGCATGCCATTTTTTATATACATTTAATGCAACTTGAGCAGGTCGATCTACATAAATGACCAATGGGGATTTCAAATGATGGTGTCTAGCCTGGAATAGGGTTTCAAATTTAGGTTTTTAGCCCAGGTTAGGGTTTTGAATAATGGTTTCAATTAACGGTTAGGGATTCAAATTTGAGTTTAAAGCTTGGTTAATATGGTTTGTATTTTCAAACCAGGCTTAGTGTCTCGAGCAGGGGTGGGCACCCTTTTTGATTGGAGGGCCACAATGGGTTCTAAAATTTGACTGAGGGGCCGGACCAAGAGTTGATGGATGGAGTGTTTTGGTAACCTCACCTCATCGGAGAGAAAAAAAATATATTTAATTTTAAATGAAAGTGAACAAAAGCATTACAACATTATACATGTGTTCGAAAAACCACAGTATTTAGAAAATAAAACATGAGCAAGGTTTATTCATTTCATTTCTTTCAAGTTCGGCGGGCCGGATTAAAATGTTTAACGGGCCTCATGTGGCCCCCGGGCCCTAGTTTGCCCACGCCTGGTCTAGAGTAAGGATTGCAAGATTGATCAGGATTCAAGTCATGGCTAGGGGTTCAAATGAAAGTTTTTGAAGCATGGTTCCGGATTTAAATTAGGCTTTCAAACCATTTCAAATGTTTTAACTCAGCTTTCACCAAGAGAAAAAGAACATCCCCATTTAGTTGAATCTGCTCCTACACAATGACAACAAATGTGAAAGCAGGAGCACCTCTTTACCTTGTGTGCCGCCTCATCTAGCATGTCTTCCGCATGTGCAGCCACGGCGGCTAGCAAGCAAAGGAGGCGATGCAGCGTGTCACAGTTGCAGGGAGGAAGCAAGAACATCAAGAGCTGGATGGCCTTCAGTCGCTCGGTCCGCTCCAACACTACATTGTCCGGATAGGAAAAGACTTCAATGACTTTTTCGTCTTATACCTTCATGCAGATTCGTGTATGCTGCTGTGCCTCACGCGTTGTGTTGATGAACGCCGTGTAGAGCTCTCTCGTCAACAGAGGGTCGGGTATGTCGCGGAGGAATTCTTTCAGCAGCGCCGCCACATCGTGAACGCTGTGCTGCTCGTCCAAATGTAGCTCCCATCCTTGATCCAGCTCTTCACGCATCTGGAGGAAAGGAAAACAAACAGTTGCAACTGCTGGAGTGCTGGGAAATACTTTTTATTAGTGACTTCTTACCTGCCTCACCCTCTTCTTGGAACTCCCCACACGGAAAATACCCACAGTCTGTAAACCTATGCAGGGATGATAGCAATCACAGACATGATTCATGACCAAGAGTTCATGGAAAAAAAAAAATCAATAATATAGCAATCCAGGTGCATCGGGGCGGAGCCCTGCGGCAAATACACATTTAAATTGAATAATAATTTGGGCGATTAGTACCGTGGTTTTCCAGGTGCTGGCAGCAGAGCTCCACCACCTTAGGCACTTGGGGGTACATAGGGTTTAGGCTCAGCTTTTTGTCGTGCCTCTTCTTCCTGTTTTTGCCCGCCGCCTCCACTGGCAGAGACAATTGGAGGGCCTCCAAGAGCTGCGACTGGTTATCATCCAGGTCGGTGATGCAGTCCACCGACACGCCGCCCTTTAAAAGGGGATGGGGAACAACCACACTGTTGAGCTTTTTTATTTTTTTTTTTTAATTAATATAATTTATTTCTTTTCATAAATCAGGGATATGGTGGAGAGGTTTATTTTTCCAATTGTTAAGAACATTTTTAAAATTTGTTTTCCTGACTGGTACAGGAGAGCGCCACCACTTTGGGAAATATTATATGAAAAGTATTCAAATATAATTTACATTATTATGATGGGGGGGAAAATATTGTACTGTATAATATTTTTATAATTATCCCTAAAAAAGAGGTAGGATTAATTACAATTTCTTCCTACTTGTCTGCTGTGCATTGCAGCTGTGGGACTGATGCACACTACAGTACCTTCTTTCTGTTCATTTAGGGATTTAATTTTTTTTTTAACTAAACTATAGAAGGCTGTTATAGTTTTTTTTTAAATCAGTCAATGGTGATAATTAACCAGTTTCATAAAATCAACCGTATTTGTGCTAACAGTTTACAATAAATGTTTCTCACAGTTCAGGTAAAGGGAATTATAGCCATCACGTGTTACTTTATTTCCCTGACGGGGGAAAAAAAAGCATTTTCAAGCGGATGCCCTCTATTAGAACAGGGGCTACGACCGCTATTTGAGGACATACAGGACAATTGTGAGGTTTAAGCTTATTGCTTACCCTCCTGCGCGTCCTTGGAGCAGCGTCGGCCGCTCGAGCAAAAGGCGATTTATTGGGACTCTCCGAATTGGAGCTGAGGGATGAGTTGCTGCTCGACAGCTCCTTGTTGGCCCTCTTGAACGTGGAGGTGAAGTGGAGGAAGGACAGCACCAGCTCGGTGGGGTCGCAGTGCTGCTCCTGCGGCGCGTCATGGCGTTGCTTGTGCGAGCGGTCGTTGCAGATCACCTGCGCCAACGGGACGCTGAAGGCCTGAGGTATCGCCTCTGTGGGACAGACGGGGCACACGCCGTCATGGTCGTAGCTGCTGATACCTTCGCCGAGGAGTTTAGGTATGAATAATCAACAAAATTATTGCGTTACAAATATAAGTACTAGGGGTGTTTTGGAGATTCGGATGAACTTTTCTTGTTAGTGTGAAGCAAAATAGGAATTCCTTGATCCAGGAATGTTTAATACAACACTTTCGTTCATCGTGATTGAGTGGTGCTGGTGCTTATCCTTCAGATTGTATTAAGAGGCATATTTCAAGTGTATTAAACAAGTGTTGTGTTCTAAGGCCCGGCCGGACACATTTTGTATAGCGAGTTTGAGAGCTCCGTGTGCTTTTGTAAACACGAAGGGTAAAAAAGGAAGGACGAGGCGTGGCTTTGTGAGGATGTGCTGCAACCAATGAGCTGCCATTTAAGATTGTTCTGTTTATCTTTCATGGATTTGAGTACATTTATAGAGATTCCTTTCAAGTATCAGAGGGCGGGTTGCGGTCTTAAGTGGAGGGAGGAGGAGGGGCTTAAGTAAATGACATTCCTCGGTTGGGAACATGCTTCAACATCATGATGTAATCACAAAAAACTAAAAATAGATACTGGAGATGGGACATAACGGCACTTTGACTCAGCACATTTAACATACACAGGGAGACGTGGACGTACAAGAGGAAAGTAGGATTATATCGAATAAATTATTTTCTATGGCGCTTGTGCTAGGATCACGGGTAAACTAGAATCTATTCCAGTTGAGTTTGGGCAAGATTTACCCTGGACGCATACAGACAATCTTGTTGAGACCCATGAAGGATGAAGATTTGGTCAATGAACCATTTTTTTTTTTTGTAATGCGAAAGGAAGTTAGTGTGAATATTAAAAAAAGAAAAAAAGAAAGAAAATATGCAAGCACAGTGAGCAAGGCTGTGCAAAATTTGGATTGTCATGGATTTTAATTGACTCCAGTCCTCTTGTTGAAATGAAGTTATATCAAACAATTTCAAAGTTTTTACAATTTCAATGACCTGTTTTATCTTAGTAGACTTTTAAGGTTCATTTAAAGAAAAAACAATTATTACAATTAAAAAACTCTTTACCTCCCGAGTTAAAATTCCACTGCTTAGCTGGAGTAAGACATGCCAACTTATTACAATTGGACTCATCTCCGTATATGAGGAAATTTGATTGCTCAGTCCCAATTGAGACAGTGTGGTGAGAGGTGTGTGCGGCTGCCAATAAATCAGTACTATCAATATCTTCACATTTTTAAAGGGAGTCAGGGCTCCAATAACTCCAAAACTTGACCTGACAGAGAAAATCTTTGATCACTTTGTGCTTCTTTTTCAGGCTTTTTGTGTATAATACAGCTGTTAACTGGAGGTGGCGGAACTAACTAATCTCAACCTTAACCACCATCAGTTTCGTGACAAAGTGCCGCACTAAAGGCCTGAAAAAGAAGCCCAGAGTGAGAGAGGTGAATAATCTTAGAGGAGAGCGGTGGCGAGATATTGCGCAACACTGCGACATAAGCCTTTAGTTAACTGGCACCGAGTCATGAGCGTGGAAGAATCAAGTGTCAAAGGTGTAGCCAGAAAAGTTAAAACTCCACGCATATTACCTCGGTCTTTACTCTTCTCCTTGGAAAGCGAATCCAGTTTAAGCCTGAGCGACTTCTTGTACTTGTGGCCATCTAAAAATGACACACACACAAAACACAACACGTTCAACCTGCCTTTTTTTGTGCCTGTTTCTTTACAGGACAAAAAAA
Source organism: Idiotropiscis lumnitzeri (assembly GCF_059441095.1). NCBI lineage: Eukaryota > Metazoa > Chordata > Actinopteri > Syngnathiformes > Syngnathidae > Idiotropiscis > Idiotropiscis lumnitzeri. The sequence goes on along the minus strand of NC_142404.1, from coordinate 11,069,796 downwards.
AACAAAAAAAAAACAAGCAGCATAAAAGCAGCATTACGATAACCGTAACACATAAGAATGAGATATGTGTGCGTACATTTGGGAATTGTGATGTGGCAGCCCAGGTTGCGATCACGAAGGAGTTGCCTGAAGGCAACGTCCTGCAGACGAACTCTCTCCAGCTCGGAGAGGCTTTGCAGCGGGACGGGCTTCAGACCCACGGAGCGTCCTGACACGCTGTTCCATGTGAAGCTCCCCTGAGGACACATGCGCACAGAAATGAGAAGACATTAAAAGGAACTGAAATTAATTTCCTGAAGACTCAATTATAAAAATTTGTACGGGGATAATTTTAGCTTAAGTGGATAGGCGAACAGTACACTGGCGTGACAGCACTTTGTTCTCCAAGAGGCGATGTGAAGCAGGGGGGCTGAGCCTTTACTAATAATGTTAATGAATCCACAGGAGCAATATGATGGTTGAATATGGCCCAAAGTATTGCGACATCGAACAATTACAAGTCAGCGGCCTGCTCTTAACTGGTAAAGGAGATGAATAATAACACGGAAAGCGACTCAAGAAATAGTGATTATTTTTCAATAGCCTGATCTCACCCACTGGCCTTCGACTGGCTGAAGGCAAAAGTGAAAGACAGTAAGCGCCCCAAACAAGCATCAAGGGAAAGGAGGCTGCAAGAAAAGGCTTCTGACAAAGAATCTCCAGGGAGGAAACTCAGAATTTGATGTTCATGTACCCTGGACTTCAGGAAGTACTTGAGTGCAATTAGTATTAACAATGACGATCTTTGAACAAACCTTTTTGAGACCCTCAAAAAGGAAATATGAACAGCAACACTGTTGCTAATTTACATAACTGCCACTTGCACCAAGTTTCTCTGCCCATGATTGGACATAGATAAAGATTAGCCGGTGGTGGTTTTGTAGATGTGGCACTCATTTGCAGTCTGGACGGCGTCTCCAGAAAGTCTTCAATAATGACGCAAAAAAATAGCAGAATTAGTTGTTCATGTTTTGTGAAAAATAGTTGAGTATGTCAATAGAGTGGCAGAACCGCTAAATTAGCAACACTGAGTTGTGTTCGCTTTGTCACAAGCATGAAGGCAAAATTACAAAACATATGTCATTGAAATCGTTTCTCATAACCACCGCTTGCTTAACCTTCAACAATTCTTTACCCTCTAACTTGTAATTATCTATCACACGCTATGAAGCGCCTGAAAAGGATGCGGCGGTCCGTGAACATGACGACAGCATTAATCATTTTCCTGCGTCACACACCAGATGAAAACTGACATGTTACTCAAACTAAGGTGCGTTCGCAGAAGCGTCCCTCTCACAAACGTTAACGTTTCAATGCAAACTCGCCACACTTCACAAAAAAAAAAAAAAAAAAAAAGGCAAGCGTGGTGATTCTGCGCTAATGACGATTCCAACAATCTGATGCGCAATCCTCAAACTTGTCGAGCATCACCGTGCTGCAGATTACGAGCGCCTTGATCCATCCAGCGCAAGTCAAGATAATCATATGAGCTGTGCTCCAAAAGAGGCTTAGCCGCTCATTATCAGGATAAGGCTTACATTAAAGTGGCTCACTTCCATTAAACGAGAATTAGGTTCGCGCTACTGTAGAAGGGATCGACAACACAACCTGCTGGCAATATTATTATGAGCCTGCTGCCAAAGCTTCGACAACAACCACAATAATACACATACAGTCAGTCAACAACTGTTTCGCGCGCACGCCACTTGCCAGTAAGTGAAAATCCCCAACATGGACACACATTTTACAGAATGAATCCAATCCAATTTACGCAAACAGAAAATTGCAAGCTTTAAATGGAGTCATTACTGTACATATTGTAGAGTCTGTATCTTCAATACAGGATGTGCTTTTGAGAGGCGGGGCCTGATGGGGGTGACGAGTGGTGTCGGCGAGCCTGCATGTGAGTGTCTCGCCGTGAGCTGTGGCCAAGAGCAGCATGTGGGATCAATTTGTTTGTGTTTTACTGTAAAAAAAAAAATATGGACTGATCGTTATGGAATTTTTTTTCTAAGCAAACACCTTAATTGTCCGATTATTTTGAAAATATAGAGATTGAATAAAATAACTGTTTTTGGTCACTTAAGGATTACCAACAAAATACGAATTACAGGCAGCCCATTTGACTTTATTACAGTACTTTTTCATTTAGTGTTTCTTTAGCTTTAAAAAAAATTATCTTTGCCTTATCGTGTAATGTGTTAACGTGTTAAAAAAGGAAAATTGGCAACAACTGAACATTTCTCCAACCGTACCAGTCAAAATCTTACATTGGATCTCATTAGATTGTGCAAGTGTGTCTAATGTTTTGGCGGGGGAGTGTTGCGCAATACTTCTTGTGACTCAATTTGACTTCACATTCCCGCATCGAAGCACCTGTGATGCAAGAGCAAGAAAGTTTCCCAAAGGTGTTGTCACTAGCACTCCTACCTTTATTATTCAAGGTCAATTGTGTCTGAAGTGTGAGTTATATTTTTGACTTCTCAATGAACTCCTACTTGTTAATTTTGGACTTGACATCCAGCCAATTTTTCTGCCATGAAACTAAATGAGCAAAACAATTGCAACAGCTCTCAGCAGAGTGCAGGAATTTACCAGGGAATAATGTGAATAAAAAGGAAAAGTAAGCAGGAAAAACTTGATTTGGCTGAGTGAGTTTCTGCAACGCACAGCTTACACTCTGACGAGAACAAGGCGGTAGATGGTGAAAGCTTCAAACAAACATCCATCAATTCAATGCCGCTTCTCCTGTTCAGGATCAGAGTGCATGTGGACAAACAACTATTCACACTCATATTCATACTGTCAGTAAGGCAGAACTGAACCCACGCTGCCTGAAGTCAGGCATAAAGTCAGGTGAGTGCACCGTTCCACGGTTAGTGATGCACAAAAAAGACACAATGAGACGATTGTCAACTCTTGGTGCAGAATCAAATTGTCATTAAAACACAACTCAAGTCATAAACAAAATGTTGAACACAATAACACACTACAGAAGAGGACGTCAGATGACTAGACCGCATCATTTTTGAGGGTGGCGGTGAAGGAAAGGGGACACCGCACTTCCATGTAAACAAGAATGTTTGTCCTGTGACAAAAAAGAGAAATGAAGGTCCTATTGCCACAATCTTAGCCATTTTTTCGCTCAGCGAATGTTCTAAATTTGGATTTTTTTTCTGATTCTTTTCAACTTGCATCAATGATTATTATCACAGTGCATACCAATACACAGATGCACATGTTTAAACTAATCCAACATAGGACAGTACAGCTATTTCTATTCCAGTGACCACAATCTGCTACACCTTTCCTTGCCGTGAAGAGAGCACTTAACCCCAATTAAAAGGCTTTGTTGAGATGCAAAGCTTTTCTTGGTCCTCTCCTGGAACACAAAGGCAGGAAAGCTTGGAGGTAGTTTGTACAATATGCACAGATCGAAACATGCGATAATACTGAAGAAACACACTTGAACTACATTGAAAAGGGTGGTGAGTGGTCCCCAGTGCTCAGGAAGCCATTCAATGGAGCTTGACTTTGATTTCCTTTTCCTTGCATATAAATCTCATTTGGGTTGCTTTTAACGCATTCACCAAAATAGCATTAGTTTAAATATGTGCTTTAAAAAAAAAAGCAAACATTTGCTAAAATATTATATATAATATTTTCTTGGGCGCTCAATAACACGATGTTAGTTTATTTCGCCCTGTTGTTCTGATGAAAAAACACAAAAATAATGAATGATACAAACTTAATTAACGTGTAACTTTAATGTGTACCTGCATACACTGTTACTGTAACATTTACAGTTGTATCTAAATTTCAAAGCCTTTTAAAGCGCAAATCGCTGAGCCAAACATAGCGACTTACTTACATGATAAGTAACGCTCCGCTTCAAACGAGGTTCGACCATTTCGAAGAATCAAATCTGCAACGTTTTTATAAAGTTTTCACCAAAATTGCCCACTACAAAAAGTAGCAGAGTCTTCATGTTCTCAGCCATGGTCGCAACTCTTGACAGGAGAAGAAGTGTGGTACGTTCAAAGACCGATTTGAGAACTCCACCGCGGGAGTACTGGGCAACAATAATAGTTCAAAAATAAAACTGAAGCGGAATAAATCTAATTAGGTTATGTTATAAGTGAAGTTATCATTACTATTAAGTCTGTATTCACGTGCTCTTATCGTTCAGCTGAAATTTTCACTGTGAACTTTTAACTATTGATTGACGGGGATGCAAACGCATCAATTCCCATGAGCCTCCACTACTGTTGCTATGGTGAAGCGCGAGGTAGACACACCCAGAAGCAATTTTAGAAGCTAATTGGCTACTGCATTTACGAGCCTTTTAATTCGGAATCTAATTTAAGATAATAATTAATATTTTATTCTTACATATAATTATCATAATAAATAAATATAAATGTGTATATTTTTTTCTAAATAATCCAAAAATAATAATATTCGTGAACATTGATATTTAACAATAGCTTTTCGTTGATTGTAGTAAAATAAAAAAATAATGAGAGTGAGCATCTTAGAGTATATAGCAAGGGTTTGTAGAACATTGATCCTTTTGTGTCCCCCGCTGTGTGCCTTATGAACCTAATACATACACAGTAGGTATATATCCCTTGGCAGGGGAACCATTTGATCTCACTCAGAGAGCAAACTGTAAGAGTACAGTGAAATCTTAATAAATCCATGACAGGTAATATACCTACCCACTGTCAGGTTAACCCTGTTATGTCCTCACTTTCAAAGCAGACACTGATCTGGATATGGTTCCCCGCTGTCACTTTAACGGCCTGTGACTTGACACGCCGCAGATAATAAGCTCTTGGGAACAAACGTGAGATTTGAATGAACTGATTATGACCTCTGTGCTTACATGTATCCATCCACCCAGCCGACTCTGGAGTAGTTGCCATAGCGATGCATTGGTAAGTCAGAGGCTTAATTCCACGCCATGCAAAATAAAGGGCAGTCTACTGTGGGAAGAAATATGGACCTGCAGGAAAGCAGAGCCACGGATCAAGACGTGCTGGCCCACTAAGGGAAGCTGAGACTGTGCTCATATAAACCAGATGACTCTTCTTTGTTCTAACGTTAGCTCAGGCTATTGAACCCTCCAGCGAGTGAGCATGAGACCATCTCGTGCATGCGTGCAATGCACTTCTCTGATACGCCGCCTATGAAATCCTTCTTTTAGTCATACAGCAAAATATCACGTGATAGAGACAAAATTCATCCGTAAGTTATTCTTTTTGAGTTCAAGAAAGTTGTTCGAACAATCTTCCCATGGAAATTAAATGATTCAGTTCCAGAGCCAGTTATCGCAATGATAATCTTGCAGAATGGCTCACGCAGTCTTTTATGTGACATAACTTCATTTTGCATAGCGCTTGTACTCACGATGGTCACACCTGATCTGCAGCCTTTCCCAGCTGACTTTGGGCGAGAGGCGCCTAACACCCCAGACTGGTCGCCAGCCACTCGCAAGGCACATTAAAACAAGCATTCATGCATACTTCGAGTCTTCAATTAATCTTACGTGGCTGTTTTTGAAACGTGGGAGGAAGCTGGAGTACCTGCAATAAACACACGCAGACTGCGAGCTGAAATTCCGACCCAGAACTTCAGAACTGTGAGGCAGACACTTGTGAACCGTGCTGCTTAATTAATTTCAAATCCCAGTTCTGGCCTTCCTCTGTGGAGTGTTCGTGTTCTCTCTGTGCTAGCCTGAGTTTTCTCCAGGTACTTCACCTCTCGTTCCAAAAACATGCACGTTGGATTCAACTCAAAACTCTAAATTGTCCACAATCGTGAATGGCGTGAACGGTTGTTGTTGTTTTTTGTTTTTTTTGTGTGAGCCCTCTGATTGGCTGGCAACTAGTCCAGGTTGTCTTGCCCAAAGTCATCTGGCATAGGCACCAACTTGAACCGCATGAGAACAAGCGACACAGAGAATGGGTGAAAACCAAACAGTCAAACTTGATCCAATCTATAAATTGTTTTTTGCAGTATTAATCCATCTAATTAGGATTACATAAATTCTCCGAGTCGGTCTCGCTTGCTGCCGAATATAAGATGGTCCAGATATCTGGTTTTCATTACGAGCCTATTTATAATGTCAAGGTTCCATTGCGCAAAATAAACAGTGTTACCATGAGGACTGGCTGTGCAGAACAAACAGTCTTAAATTATATGCGTGTTAGTGCCACAGCAGATTTAGCTCTAATGAAAAGAGGCGCTTGTGGCCATTGAGCTGGATCATAAATCAAAGTATGTTTTTTGCTCATTTTCATAGCAGTAAAAAAATGACAGGGTAAGACTAAAAAAAAAAAAAAAAAAAAATCTATGTATTTTTCTGATACTATAACATAATAGGTCTTAACGGTGAGCTTAAGTTGTGTCAGGAAGTACCAATTAAATAAATAAATAAATATACATATAAAAAAAAAATAAACAAAAAAGGCAATCAAACAGTTAACCTTTTTTTTTTTGTTGTTTTTGTCAAATATGATTGTGACATAAGAAGGCCGTTTTGAGTTGCATCCAGCTAAATAGTTGCAAAATGTGTCAGCGTGTTCTCATGCTGTCACACCCCTTTTTGACAAACATTCACACACATGGTTTGAATCCATGTCTGCTGACGTAAACTCGGGCCACTCCATTGTGAAAATGCGGCAATGTTGCAATGCCTTCACTAGGAAATATTCTTTTTTTTTTTTTAATGGGACATACATTGCTATAATAATGCTGTCAAGTAACTCCACTGCTAATAAAATATAAATATATATAATTTATAAAAATATTATCGCTGGTGTTATTTATTGGTACATGTATAGTTTTATTTGGTGCTCACAATGCGACTGAATTTTTTTTCCCACTATTTATTTTTTTCTAACTATTCATGTACAGTTTACAATTCACATCAATATCTCTACTGTAATATTATTATTCATTGGAAGTTGCCACATACAAGCGGCTCTCGTTCTAGTTGCCTTGTGGAAATACATATGCACGTACAGTAAATATTAACATTGTTTTGCTGCTACTTTCCTGCTGTAATAACATAATTATAACTAATGCGTTCAATTCTACAATAAATCCTGAATAGTATTCAATTCCACCTCTCTGAAAAGTACAAGAAGCCCTGTTCGTGCTCCCAGACGAGTTTCCATCACCTGTGGAATTTCAAATCTGCCATTCCTTTTTTACTTGCTTTTCATGAACGCAAGATGAACAGAAACATAGTTCCATCAGCATGACAACAAATTTAAAGTTATATCTTAAGTGAGGTGTCTGACCTGGTAGGATGTGTTCTCCGCTCCGTAGTGCCTCATCAGTGCCGGGTCCAGGCTCCGTGTTTGCCTCAGTCCACGTTTGGAGATGGTCCTGGGGCTGAGGGAGCAGGAGAAAACGCTGCTCAGGAGTCCCTGAGCGGACATGTTGGTCTTAAACGAGCAACAGAACACAAGATGTGGGCTTCATCTCGTCCAAACGGAGCCTGAACAGACCATCTACAACTCATCACCCTGCATGGGATTACGAAAGAGTCCCCCCTCCTCTGATTATGCACTCACACACAAACACACACACCCCTAGAGTCTGACTCAAGACCTGAGGCGGAACTTTTTTCTCCCCCCCACCAAAGATCTGCAGATAAACAAAGCTCATCCATCATTTCATCCCAGTTATTTCCCCTGACAAAGTGCAATGACGAATTGCAATAGCTGGCACCAGCAACTATACAACTTGTCTAAATGCTCCCTTGCTCTATGTGAATTGACCACATGTCCAAATGTAGTATTGAAGCCAGGTTGTTCTCAAAGTTTTGACATCAAGTTCCACCCAAAAAAAAAAAATAAAAAAAATAATATATATATATATATATATATATATATATATATATATATATATATATATATATATATACATATATATATATCGTAAGCCACTGTAACACATTTGGGAGTCGGGTCATTAACACATCTTCCATAATGATTCAATTTAAATAAATAAAATCAGTGATTGAAAAAAAAGTTCAAATGTTTTGAATTGAAAAGTGAATTGAATTTAGGGGAGTCATTCTTCTCTGTGGACCACATTTTCTTTTTTTCCTGAAGTATCTGTGCCTGTTATTGGTATCGGTCAGAGGGGCTCGATACCGTAAAATAGAGCTCGATACTGATCGGGTATTGGAACTTGCCCATCTCTCTTTTCCAAGGTCCATTGTATTGATTTGATATATTAAAACCACATTTTTATACGTATTTGTACGCAACCAATCAAGAGTCAAGAGTATCAAATATCAAGTTCACATTGGAATATTTATTGTTGATTTGATTTGGAAATAGTGTATCATGGAATGCTGAGCGCTGTACTTCATCAGCAGTATGTGGATTTCTCGGTTTGACTCTCTCCTAATTAGGCCTCGGCTTGCTTTGAGTGTTATTAGCCACTCAGCATGACAGGAATGTTAGACAGACTTCCACTGGTATACATTCCCACTCCTCTTTGGGCTCCACTGATTTTTTTTTCTCTCCCCCACACTCCCTGTGGTTTGCAGGGCGCTCCAGATCCCTGGCATGTGGTACCCAGGGAACTCAGCCTTCCTGTGGGAGCCTCGGGGAAAGGACCTGTGTGATAACATGGCATGTGAACCGGCGCTGTACGGCCACGATAAGGGCCCATCAGATACGCGAGTCCACCAAGCAGACAGGGGAAGTGGCGATAAGAGGTCGGCTTTGTGTTTGATCCACTTATTTGGTGGTGGCCATGTTGAGGACTCGCAGCAGATTCTCACTGCACTTCCCGCTGTGTCACTTATCAAGTGGGATAAGTGAAGCTTTGACTGCTGCTAATGAGGATGCAAAGAAATGACAACAAAAAAAAAAATCCAATTGAATAATCACAATAATATAATGCGATTTTCTGCAGTATTACGAAGGATAAATGTCACATTTTTTGGCAGGCTGCTTTTAGATTGTTCCTCATGGGATTATTTTATTTTGTAGGAGGCTTTGTTTCCTTTTTTTTTTTTTTTCTTTTTAACTTGGCAACAACAAATGGCAAAGATTCTACAGTGCAAGTAAAACGAAAACAACGTGACTTTGTTTTTATAGCTGGTTATATTAAGGTTGTCTTGTCCGTGTGATTGTGTGTGTCATGCTGTTGAATTCTTGTTCTTGTTTATGAGTCATAGCAGCATGAGTTTTTTTTTTAATGGTATAAAGGGAAAAGACCACTAGATGGTGCTAATACACTATCCTGAAAAGTCAATACAGTTCAGTAAAAGAATTGTGCAGTCCACTCTTTGTCAGCTGTCAGGTTGTGAACCAAAGGTCAGCCACAAAACAAATATTTGTGTCAGAAAAGTTCCAGGAATGACATCACAAAAGATCCTAACTAAAATACAAACGACAAGATTTCCGCTTTAAATCTCTCTGAAGTCTAGTGCAGTTTCGCACCATTCCTGGAAGGATTCGCCCGGGGTCGTCCCGCAGCTCTGTCGTCATCTTACGGGGAAAAGAAAATCACAAGGAGCCAAGTTGACTAAATTGGGAAGTTGCTTCCGCCCTGCAATGTTGTTCTCGGCAAGGAACTGTCAGATGCTCAGGGCGTTGTTAGCAGACATGTCATTGTGAGGCAGCCACAAAACTAAACAAACATAGCGGGATCTCTTTATAGACTTGCCAATTGACGCACATTAAAGGGGGGAAACTCTTGGTTTCTAGTTTGGGTTTGGCCCAAGTCCTGGAACCTTTCTGACACGTGATTTTGACATTGTTTTTTTTTTTTAATTTAATGGTTATTCTTTTGTGTTCGTATTCCATTTCTTAAAAATCTGTTATTTTTTTCAACATAACCTATTTGAGGAACACTGTAGTCTAAATATATGCAAAGCAGAAAACTGATAACACGAATTAAATAATTCAATAGATGTGTATAAAAAGATGAATATAGCCTTGGAAAAGTGGAAAAGGTTTAACCCCTGCAGAAGGACTTGTACTACCTAGACATTTTTTTTCTTTTGAGATTTTGTTTGCAGTCCCTCCACACTACAGCACGACCTTCATTTGTCAATTAGCAATTGGCTTTAGGCATCAAACAGGAAATGAATAAGCAACACATAATTACGTCAAATAATGATGCAGAGTGACTAATTTCCGTTGGCTACATTCTGTGATTACAGTACTTCATACATCTTTGCTCTTTTTGTGCTTTTAAAAAATGAGCCAAATGTCGACCTGAGCATACAAGAATAGATGTATCTTTTTGTTTCTTTGGTGAACAAAACATAAAATTTAAATGCATGGTCACAGATGACCGCAATATATCCCATCCGCCATTTTCAGATTTTTCTCGTGTGTTTTGTAACAGGCAAATTGATTCAACACATTACTGTAGCAGAAAGTTGCTCTGTCAAGCTAAGTATATCAACTCTTTAAAAATGTCAGAACTTCACCTGTGTGACAAATAAGGATATTGGTCAAAAATTTGAATTACAAGGCACAAGACATGACATGCCTTCGCAAAACGTCATCTTAAACTTATTCTTCGACCTGCATGGCAGTTTAGAATGCGGGGAAAAAAAAGGCTTCTTTAAACCTTGTCAGAACAATTCAAAACAAGTTAAGATGGCAGGAATTTGACTCTGAGCCCAACATTTCAGTTAACAACACAAACATTTTTTGTCTTTGGAATTAGTGAGCAACTAAAAAAAACTCAGAACTGTGAGACGGATGTGAGATTTTTTTTTTTTTTTTTTAAGAATTGCATAGTGGGCCAGATCAAATACTTTTGCAGGCTATGAGTGTCCCATGGGCCTTATGTTCCAGACCTTTTTGTCAGCGTCTGAGTTGCAGACCACATGCAGTGTTATCTAACGGCCACTTGTGTGTGCTCAGGAGCTAAACTAAGCACATACTTGAGGCAAGAACCCAAACATGGCATCAAAATGCTGTGAACCGTCACTAACAAGCATTACGGATGCAAAATGACCTCACAAAGCACCGAAAAAAAGAATGTAAGCAAACGACTGGTGCAACGTTCGCCTCTTTTCGCCATCCATTTTTGACCTTTTCAAGAATATCTGCAAAACTCAATGCGTCATCGCTGACATTGACACCGCATTTCCAGCAGATGGTACTGTTTGAGATTCCGAAAGAAGCGTAGTGGTCCTTGAGTAGTCGAACGCGTTACATTGCCATATTCGGTCGAGTGCAGCTATCTCACATCATTTCTTCTCCTGCCATCTTTTATATTTGCTATCACATCCAGTCGAGTAATGGAGCGAGGAAAATGCAATCTCGTTGCCACACAAACACTTGATTTAAACCACTTTTGCAGCAGCAGTGTACGCATCAGCGCCGTGCCACGCCATCTGGCGTTTCAACTCAGCTCGGCGCCTCAAACACGACCGCTGCACATATTGATTTCTCATTTTTCTCCATATCCCCTTGCCGTTGATTGAATTTACTCCAGGCTATCGATGTTTCAAGGAGGCCTCTACCTCCACCCCTCCCTTTGCACATCAAGCACACACACTCACAGAGCAGTTGCCTTCTTGTGCAATTGCTGCAGTTGTTCGTATCCACATGAGTGAGAAGACATGGATGTTACCGAAGAGGCAAATGACCAAAGTGACATACTGGACACCAACCCGGAGAAGAAGAGGTACGCTGGAAATTATTGTCTTACTTGTAAGAACCTTTATGCCAAATCAAAGTAGAACAACTACACTGGTAGATTCTGCTAATTTCCACCATTTAAAGTTGGCAAACAACCAATTAGAAACCCATCTTAACCAGAAGTAGCTGTCGTAGTCTATCAAGGACACAATTTGGCAGCGTGAACAATTCTTTAAGAAAGGTGATTATTGCCACTTCCAGTTGATGTTCGTGTATATGCAAGATAATCCGGTTATCTTTACGCAAACAATGGAGAACGCCATAGTTGGGTCAATGAATAGCATCTGTGTTATGGTGCTATAAAGCTCGCAGCAACAGACAAATGGTGGCGCAACACATATAGATAACAATATGCACAGGCTTTTATATTTTTTATCTTTGGCGAAGAATAACAGATATTACTGCAGCTTTGAGGAGCCGTGGCCGTCTACATGGATATGTTTGTCCGGATTATAGAAAGTAAAGTAGGAGTAGCGCAATGTCCATTGTGTTGAATCAAAAAAAATGCGACAAAAACTGCTTACAAAAAACATCAAGATCTACTTTCCTAACTCCAAAACTTTTTGAAGCACAATAACCACAAACGGTACTTCGACTTTTTTTTTTTTTTTCACTGCAAAGTGCTGTCTTTAGGTACAATGTTTTTCCTGCATAGCATTACAAACCTGCAAAAAAAATGACAAGACCTGGTGCAAGTGCAACTGTGCCATGTCTACCATCTAGTGGTGAATGGTGATATCACAACTTAAAATGACTCAGCCCCAGCATACTTGCAGTTTGGCACCCCGGATTCACCTATTCTCAGATTTATTTGAGACTGCCAGCGCTGGAAAAAAGTGCTTCATCTGGTCGGCTCAACGTTTTACTTGGATTTGTGAAAAAGGTGAATAAATAACACATGCGCCAATTTTGTGTTAAAAAACAGGCCAGTGTGCGCAAACTGACCTATTTTGTTGATATTAAATCGACTGTTTAATGACTAATTTTCCTTTGATCAACAAAAGCCCGTTACCATGCATATGGTCAGGCTAATAATGATCGTAATCCGTGACATTACAAATCAAGCTTGACCGGCATGCTCGGAGCCCGGCCCGAAGCGGTGCAGCGTCTGAATTCGAGCGTTGGCCCGATGACCTTCGCGAGCTTTCCACGGGCACATTGATTTTTTTCTCCCACATTACAGCTAATGGCTGGATGCTGTGAATCCTATCTTCCCAGGGGGCAGCGGCGAGGGGAGGGGCTTGTGCAGCCGTGTTGACACTGATTTGAAGAATGTGATATCCTGTGATCTCATTGACTGAAACTGACCGACTCTTATGCGCTTCCTGTCTATTTTTCAGCATATCCCGAGGTTATTTTGATGCCTCGAATGCTTGGATATAAAAAAAAAAATTGTCATGATGGATGAATTAGTGAAGGAATGTCCTAAAATTAGAGCTAGCTTTTGTTTCAAAGAGTAAGCACTGTAAGTCTTTGTTACTTGCTGTTAATTGATTACTGACTAATTGGCGGTGATTAATGACCTATTTGGCATTCTTCTTCGTGTGCCCAAGGGAAAAAAAAGCAGACGTCTGAGCAGTCCTCAAACCTCAAATAATGCAAATTACATCTCCACTTTTGCAAACACGGCCCCAACCTTTTAGTGACGGCCAAACAGAAACACTCTCTTTATTAACATAAGTTTTTCCGTCTCTATGCATAGAACCACTCTCATCATTTTATGCAAATCAGTGCATCTACTGCTTGCTGTTCATCATAAAATAATGAGAAAGAAAAAAAAAAAAAAACAACAACAGACTTTCCGCTGCTCACGATTGGAATTAATTTACACCTTTTGTTTGTTTCTTCGTTTTAGCTGTGACGCATTTTTAAAGTAGTTTACGACACAGATGAATTTGTATTCATTTTATATAGCAAACTTCACAATCTGTTTGAGGATGTTGGTGGTGCTCAGATTTGCTCATATTTTCAAAATAAAATCATAAAACCTTAATCAGCGGTTCAGGAAATGTTTTGCGCAACAAGGCAAGTAAAGCGTTAGCTTTGCGGTTAGCATGGAAAATTTCAGCTGTGACTTTCCTGTGTGGGATTGTCATACAAGTGGAAGAAGAAGTTGAAATGGAATAGGAATTAAGTGGATTAATCCACCAATTTTCATCCATGTCAGATTTTCGGGACAAAAAAAATGTAGATTTTATTTCAAGGCCAAATCGTCAAGCCATAACTACTCATACAGAGCAATAATTTCCATTTTGGGTCATATGGTCATCATAGCATTTGTTCTACTTCGCCATCGTTGGGGGCCTTTTGTGGTGAAATCACGTAATTAAAGACAAAAAGTCAAAGAAAAAGTAAAACACGTGAGGAACAATACATACTAATATATTGAAATCGGAGACAAGCTGTTTAGGTCTATTTTTTTCCAAAAGGTTTCAAAACGATGTGACCTTTGAGGCGTTCCGATTTTGAGGCTCTACTGTAAATTATGAATTAATTATAACTAGTGCTGACAGTCAAAGAATTTGAGGATTTAACCAAGAGAGATTGCAGCATAACACTGTCATGAAGAAAGCCAACCGAGCTGCCCCCCCCCCCGTACACAACGAGCGCCCTGTTAAAGCAGACGAGTCTCATAACACGCGCCGGCCTTATTATCCTCATTTGTCGTCATTATGACCTCGAGACAACATGCTAAATGTGGTCCTTAGTCATGTACAATTGGCACAGGGGAGAGTGCACAGCCTCTGTTCTTCCTTCAAATGCTGTGACCTGTGTGTCACAGAAAAGCAGGCCACTGATGCAGTGTGTTGTGGCCCTGGGGCGGGTGCCGGGCCCTGTGATTGGATGGATTCATGTGCTGGATTTTGCCCACAGTAAAAGGTCTGCTTTTGTCTGCTTTACACGTTGACCATATGCTCACGCACGGCTACTGCATAACCAGCACGTGAACTGTGAAAACGGTTAGAATTCATACAACCGTGTCGTACTGTATGTGATACGAGCATGGAGTGAATTGGGAAATTTCACGCTCAAAAATTGAAACAATGCAATTATATATTTGTAATGAGATAAAGTATTAAAAATGTTTGACCTATAAATTAAATGGTATAATAATAATTATAATAATAATAATAATAATAATAATAATATTAACAATAATAATTATTATTATAGTTATTATTATATAAATTAAATACTTTATAATACAAGAATAAATTAATTACATCGTACAACAATTAATCAATATGGGTTGATTTATGGAAAATGTTGATTTTTTTAGCATATAATGAGTCTTTCATTCTCATAGAATTACAATTTATTCTAATAATATAACTTATGAATTAATCCTCATACACTTATGACATATATTGTGCTTTTTCAACATCAATACATGAAATGAAATTTCCTCGCAAGATTATTTCAAAAGGATTGGAACTCTATTTTCATGCCATTCTCACTCAACTCAAAAATAATATGACTAGTCCTGTAAAATTAGGCCTTAATTCTTTCCCTCACAAAATAGAGAATGTTCTAAAATCACATTAAAACATAAAATGAAATGATGTAATATTTATCTTTTGTAGTGTTCCAAGTATACTGAGAAAACCACAATTCACCTCGGAGTATTTTACCTCAATTCTTGCGGCAATGATTTTTCCCCTCAAATATTGACAACTTCATTCTCATAAAATGCCCACTCAATTCTCAACATTGAGTATTTATCTCGAGTCTGTGGCTCTATCATTTCAGCACAAGGATGCAAAAAAAAAAAAAAGGAAAAAAATAGAAAAGAAAACGCCAGCCTCTTGGAGTCCAAGTTGCGAGCGCAACTTTCAGCACTGAAAGGCTTCTGCATGTACATGCAGGGGCTGTGTTACGCAAGCACATCCGTTCGCTTGCAGAGGCAAGAGACACGTGCCTTTGCTTCTAACTAATGTGTACGCCAATCGTGCGCGGCTGACTGCACGGAATAATACAGCGTAAACAGGCATGATGTTAAAACACCATGAGGCCAACGCCTTCAAACGCACAGTTAAAACGATCAAATATGGATAAAAAAAAAAAAATGATGCCACATTTAGGTTAAGATCCAGTTCTGTGGTTTATATAGGATTTAGGCTTGGCTCGTTTAAGGTTGACAGTTGGCAGGCAGATAATGATAGAGTTGGATTATGTTTTCAGCTTAATTTTAAGCTCTCCTGCCTGTAACACATGCCATCGTTAAAAGCCCCATACCGAGATCACATTCTTATGTCAGCTATTGCGAATCGGTGTGAAGAAATAATGTAAATAAGGCCTTTGTGGAGTTCTTCCTCCATTAAACGGCGTCACCTCCCTGTCGGCGGCCTAGTGGAGCGGAGGTGAATTTTGCCCAAACAACAAAGCTCACGGAGGCAGCCCGGGCCGAAGCGACGCCCCATTGGAGTCCAGCTGTTCGCCATTGATCCCTCTGTTTTCTGATGCACTGGCCTGGAATGTGATGTTATTTCATTACTGAGGCAGAAGCGACAAGCTCGCTCTCCTCCCCGGGGGCACGGGGGCCAGTCGTTTGGACGGGGCCACTGTGCGCAATCACAAGGGAAAGGGGCTCTGTCAGACAAGAAAGGAAAAGTCCAAATATAAGTAAGAGGGTGGCAAACTTTGCCGAGTCGAGGGGAGTGAGGCTGAGAGTGTGTCAGTGCGAGGAAGGGGGGGGGGGGTGGCGCTCTAAATGCCTTGACGGGAAACGCTGGGAAGGAGCACCCGCGCCGAGAACCTGTCAGCAACAATGAACCCGGACGACAACGAACTCGGCATCTTCACTGTCATTCAGTGAGTAGGCCCCCGTGGCCCTTGTGTTGTCTCGTGATATAACTCAATCACACGAACACGCTAGACGCTTGCTGTTGCATCGCTTTGTTGGAAGTACCACCGGAGTTGCAATTACTACTCTATCTACATGATATTAGATAAACTTGTATTTTTTTTCTATGAGTCAATATAAGCAGGCTCAATGTATTCTGACTTATACTAAGGTTGCATTTTTCTCCTCACTTTTCATTTTTCATTCATTTATTTCCACTGTTTCATTTTAATGTACCCTTGCAAGGAGAAGCGGTACAGATAATGGATGGATAATTTTAATGTACCAATTTTTGTAGACTTGTGCGCATGTACTCGAGCTTGATTTCATTTTTGTGCCAGCGCATGTTTTGCTTACTTGGGTGTGCCCGTGCACAACGCAGTCTCACCCACCCCCCACGCACACACTTAATGCCTTTGGGACAGAAAGTTGTCTGCACTTGGCGTAAAAACGGGCACATTGTCATTTTTGTGCCGGGACGGTGGTTAAGTTCGTAATGCTTCACCTCACGGGGCAGCGGCAAATTTGGTTACAAAAGAGTAGACTTGATTTTAGACTAAAAAGCAGGTCTAATTTCAGGTGCAGATGATCGAACGCGAATTTGGTGTATCTGATCAAGATGCAGGGGCAGAACTCCGCTTGTGAGTGGTGGACAATATGCATTTCATTCATAAATATGACACAGACTGCTCTTCGACCGCCCTGATTTTGATGCAAATGAGCGACAGTGTGCAGATTGGCTGGGAAAATTTCTACTTTCAATTTACAACAGCGCAATTCTCCAATTCTACCCCAAGTCTCCCAAAATACCAAAAGAAATAAAAATCCACCCATGCTCACAGCTATACGGCACTTTGTACCATACCATCTTCACTTACATAGATCCTGATTTTGGAGGGATTTCCTCCAATAGATGGATTATCGCATAGTCACCGCATCGTGATGTTATCATTACTTAGTGATTAGTCTAGCGTATGGAGCCTGTTCGGCTTCATATAAGTGACGGTCGAGGCTGTGGAGAGTTCACATTTGGGGCTGTGAAGATAAAGAGGAGGAACAGACTGCTTTAGTCAAGACGCCGCTTGCAGCCCGAGGCTACGACGTCCGTGCCTCGCATACATAACTTAGCAAATGTCTACTATCGTGAGTGAACAAACTATTGTTTGGATGAAAGCTTGACATTACATAAGAAGAAACACGTTCCGAATAGTATGACGATGAATTTAATAGCAGGTGCATAGAAATTGACTACTCAACACTTTATCACTGCCATCTTGAATCTCGCTCCTAAAAGCCATTTAATTCACTGAATACATCAGCAAAAATTATCATCGCGTGAGTAAAATTGGAATACTTTTGGCGCATGTCGTAGCAGACAGATGTCAGAAAATCACTAGCGATACTCTTCTCTGTCAACCCAAAAAAAAAAATACAAAAAGTAAATTAACAGTCCACAGTCCAAGGCCAAGTAAACATTCATGCCTCTGTTGTTTAGCGCGTTTTGAAATTCATGCAGAACGGCTGCACTCTGCTTATTTTCAGCTTTCAGAGGCGTGCGGTTATCCGACGGCAGGCTCTTGCAAAATTTAAGCACTGTTGGGTTTTTAAGTGGCCAAGTGTTCCCAAACGACTGAATTCAGCCGATTCGAAAGTAACTCAGAGGATAGAGTACGAGATCAGCAGGGCAGCGGGATTGAACGTAAAAAGCTTCAGCCATATTCTCCTTAGATCACGCTGCCGTCTGACCTTAATATCCGCTGCCATCACGTTGGCTTCGGGCCCGCAAGCCCGAATGGGCAAACACAACTGTCCAGAATATGCTGAGTCTCTCAAAAGCTACCGCCAAAGGACACTGTTGCTATATTTAAAGCAAATCGGGCCTATACATCCTCTGCTTGAGCAAATACATTATCTTGCTTTTTTTGTCTCTCAACAATTCCCCTCAACATCATATTTAAAAAAAAAAAAAAAAATTAAGTGTGCTCTGTCTTTTTCAACCTTGCCTTTGTGAAGCTGGCTAGGAAAAAAAAAACTAACATGAGACTGACCCTGAGTCATGGAGACAACATTCTTTATTGGGCGCATCAGTCGCAGCAAAGGCTTACAAGTTGTGGCATTTTTTTAATAGAGGAGAGTTGCCTCTTGACTTGAGGGAGGCAGCAACAAATTGGGGCTCCAACATTGCCCGCTAGCATCCGCTGCTTTTTTGTTTTATGGTTATTTGTGTTTTGTCATCCATTACGAGCTGGCATATTTATTGATTTATGCTTATTATTCTTCCAAGCACCCAGCATAGATTTGCTTTAATTACATAACTGGGAGGAATAACTAAAGGCATGCTATTACTGCGGTACTACTAAAATGGTAACGGTTGTGAGCCAGCACCATTGAATTTTGGGGGAAATCTGAGCTTAATACTATTAATTTGTCTTGTGTTTTCGATTGGCTAGCGACCACTTTAGGGTCTATGCTATAAAAAATTTATATAAATAAATAAAATAAAAAATTATTGGATCTATTGTGCTAGATCAGGGGTGGGCAAACATTTTGATTGGCGGGCCACAACGGATTCTAAAATTTGACAGAGGGGCCGGACCAGAAGCAGACGGATGGAATGTTTTGGTAACCTCACCTGATCGGAGGAAAAAAAAAACCCAACAATTAATTTTAAATGAAAATGAACAAACGCATGACAAAAATATATATATGTCTTTGAAAAACCACAGTAGTTAGAAAATAAAACATTAACAAGGTTTATTTGTTTAATTCTTTTCAAGTTCGGCGGGCCGGATTAAAGCCTTTAACGGGCCACATGTGGCCCCCGGGCCGTAGTTTGCCCACACCTGTGCTAGATACTGTATGATGACATCTGCGGCCCTATTTTGGTAGACTGGAGCACGGATTTACGTTTAGTCTTTGGGGCCATGTTGCTCCAATTTGGGTGTTTCGGCGCAGAGTCGCCTCGCCCCTGAGTTGTCCGACAATATTTGTAACAGAAAGTAGGCTGTTCTCAACGTAAAAAACGGGCTTCGTCATTTTTGGGCGGAGGGACTGGACCGATTTGTGTGTTTGGGAATTTGGTCGATGCACTACGCCTTGCTGGGCGTTTTTGCCTCGCCTCCAAACGCATCTGTAAATTTGGTCACTAAAAGTAGACGGAATTTTACAATTCTCAAAAGCAGGTTCATTTAACGTGATTTTACGTGTTCTTAATTGAGGCACAGGATGAGTGTGGTACACATCCCCGGATTTCATTCATAAATACAACACAGTCCCTCTGAATCATTGTCGACAATTCATTGACTGAATGATAATTATTTGCATCTTAAAAATCTATTTTTAAGGACTTTTGGGATTGTATTTAAAAAAATGCAGAGTAAACTTCAAATGTGGCAACAATCTGACCTTTAAAGTCTTTTTGTTATTTTCGGATAACGGATTGATGGAAAGATAAACAAAACCTGAAAATGGTTCCAGATGAACTCATTCACTACCATTGACGGCTAAAGACGTCAAAGATCCATTTTTTTTTTTTTACTCGGCTGGTAGGGAATGAGTTAAATAGGAGAGAGGACTTCACAACAAAATGTAAAATAAAGTAACCTTTTCACACAGGCAGGCTAAAACCCAAATTGTGTGGAGGAGGTGCTAATCTACTATACATGGATTAAAGATTAGTTTTTCCCCTAAAAAATAATGATGTGTCTTTCTACATTTGTTATGTAACTTCATATTTACTTTGGCCAATTTATCGCCAACATTAATTAGCTGCCCAGAGCGGGGCAGATGGTCTCAGAGGACAGATATTTGATGTTAGCGATTTCAAGGCACAGAACTTCCTTTTTAGCTTTCATCAGAAAAAAACTAGTCAGTGCCACATGAAAAAATATCAACCCTACTTGGATCACAGAGGAGGCTAATTGGCTCTTGGTGGGCTTTGACAGAGGTGCCCCATCCGATGGGTTTGATTTATGGAGGCTCATTTTTCTTCTTTGAGAAAACAGACAAGAGATTTTTCATCTTGCTTCAAGATTTAAGGAGTGTTTTTTTTTTGACACTTGTTCCATCAAAATGTATTTTTTTTTGTCCTGCTTGGTATGACTTCAAAGGGTACGCGGTTATTACCTTAGACTGACGATGATTTGGTTCTAATTTTTATATTTACTGGAAGTGTGCTATCCAGTAGTAACTACAACTATCAGTTCCTTTCCTGGATGTACAATGGTTGTGTGTGCACCTTTTCTGGAAATGTCCTTAAGGTTTCAATATGCGCTCTGAACACTCGGGCGTACCCACAAAATGGACAAATAATTGTTAAAAATCACAATATGAAGTATGTCTAGCGTCGTAGTTTGGGCCAAAATCCTTGCACATATAATTTCAAATAAAACAAATAATTGTTTTAAACATTGGGATTCCTTCTTCCTCTTCATTTGGCCTACTCTTTGCAAGAGTTACAATTGCTCACGACGACACAGCCAATGTGAAATAGTAAAAAATACAAACAAAGCGAATGCCCAGTTTTAGCCTTGAACCCCAAAGAAAATTAGAAAGCCAAGTCAACCATATTATGGAGATTACGAAGAAATGAAGAAATGTTCAATGAAAGTGCAGTGGAACGTCAACTCTCCAACGCCGAAAGCTGTGCACAGAATGCAATTTCAGAAGTGGCAGTTTACAACGCTGAGTAAATTGCCCGCGACAGAAAGTAAAACGCTAATGAGCGAAGTGCCCAACACAGAATGGTCTGACTGAGAGCTATGACTTGACTCTTCGTACGCAAATTGTTGGCATCTGTCAAATAATAGCTGCTACCTCAAAGCATGAAAGTCCCTGGCTCGATTCCGGCATGGGCGTGCGCCGGTTTCCTTCCACTACCTTCACGCTTCTCGTGGGCGGGTTAAAGGCAGAGAACAACTTTTAATGGACACGACAGTGACTGAAACAGTTTGTTTGAAATATAATTTGTTATATCGTTTGTTTTCTCTGGGAATGGCCGCACCTGTGGCTAAAAAAGCGACACTTGGAGAGTCTCCGTCACTCAAGCGCAGTCAACACAGTTAATTGCTAATAACCTCTCAGATAAGAAGAAAGTGATGACTCTCGCTCTCTCTTTGTATTCTTCCTTGAAAGTCGCATCTTGCTGATTGCCGTTCAATGACAAATAATAAATTACACGAAACCCTAAAATTGAATAGCGACCAATTTACTTAATGTTCTCCGCTCTTCTCTGTTTGGAGACCTATCATGATATCGTGGTATGACGGAGCGGAAGCTTTCACAGTTTTGAAAGGTCAAAATCATAAATGCAGACCCGAGTTATTCTGCAGCTGTGAGCGCAGTTGGCGAAGTAAGGTCGCGGTTTGTATGGTGGGTTGGTGAAGGGGAGGGGGGGGGCTACATTAGGTCCATGCTCGCTCCCCAGCTGTTGCTTTTTCCAACAATATATCGCACACCCCCGTCATGGCTGTGCAACTGATTGATGACACCTGCCGTTGGGGACGTCGACATAATCGGCTGCATCCTTTCGATGGAATTCTCGCGTCTCTTATGCACACTCTTTCACATTCCTACATCCATGAACCTCCCTCGTTCCCTCCCTCCCATCCCTCCATCCTCTCTCTCTCTCTCTGCTTTTCTCTCCCTCTCTTCCCGCTTGCCTCCAAAGCTGTTGTTCCTGCGCGGCTCCCCGCACATAATTCCGCCGCGATGGAAATTAAATGAAGGTGGCTTAACGTAGGCATGCTTTGAAGGATGTAACCAGCGGGGGGAAGCTCCACACACACTGCCAGATCCTTTTCCACGCGCTGTAGTGGATTTGCGAGGCGAGGACACAGCAATCACTCAGCCATGCAGTAGCCCAGACAACAGGAATAATCTCTCCACCTGACTTGTGGAAGCTCCACTTTTATATATTTTTTTTTTTGTTCTTGAATTATTTATTCCTCCGCTGTCAGAGACGGCGTTCGGACAATGGAGCACGAGTGAAGCACTTGGCACATTTGTTGCCTTGACATGGATGTGTTCAGCTTTGTGAAGATGCCAAAGCTGTCAGGGTGAGTCTGCTGCTGCTGCTGCTGATGATGCTGCTGCATGTGCCTGCGCCTGTCACTTGGTGCTACGTGCGAACACCGGCGTCATTTTAGACAGAGAAATAATAATAATGAGAAAAAGATATTTGTAAGTTTTAATGGTCGCTCAGAGGGAAAAGTGATGATGCAATGATGTGGCAAACTAATAGACATGAGTGGGGGCGGATGCAAGAGATGGTGCAGCTCAGGTAGCGCAAATGTTCTGCATGCAAGTTATTACTTGTGGTATACAGTTAAGATCAACATTATTATTCATGTCCAGTGAGTTCAAGCGCATTTTCATACTGGGTGTATTTCAGTAGGAAAAGACACAAGGAAGTTGAAAAATTATATTGTGAGAAAGGATATATGGCCTGCAATGCAATATGTACATATAGCCCTTTTTTTTTTTTTTAATACAGCACATAATAAACATTTGTTCCTCTATCAAGAATCGGTTTCACTTTCTTAGCTAAGTCGGGTTGGTGAAACTATAACATACTCAAAAAGTATGGAAAATGGATGTGGCTCATTTAGTGGACCCACAACCAAGGTCTCAAGGACGCTTGCCTCAAAATAAACAGGAAACTTCAACTCCTTTGGCGGAATCACACTTACCGGAAATGTCCAGTTTGTTGTCTATTTGTTTGCTATGTTCTTTCATTGCAAATGAGAATCTGTTCTCAATTACCTTACCTGGATGAAGAAAGGTTAAATATATCAATTAAAAAAATGCAGACAAATTAGTCCTATTCAGGCATATTAGACAGATGAGCCGTGATGATAAAGTGTGTATTCACCGTGTAGGATGTGGGCGGGGCCAATTGTAATTTGCCGTGAAACACGGAATTCAAATAACTTCGATCTAAAGGGTCAGAGCTTATTATGCAACTGCAAGTACAGAAGAGATTGTTGATTATTCAAAATAGTCAACAAAATAGTTAATTCCAAATGCCACACAGTGTAATGATTTTCGATGATCACATAAATTCATATTCAATGGCAATTTAATGCGCGAAAATAATAAGCGTTAAGTAACCACACTTTGAACCATTTCTCAAAAATTAATACTAATATTCAAAATGCTTTGAATGTCACTGGCAAGAACAAACAAGCAAGCCTGGTGAATTAATGCGTCGTCAAACAATATGCTTTTTTGACTTCCCACATGGACTGTACAATAATCCTCCTGTGGGATTTCTCACTCTCAAATCGTCCGATTCTTTTAACCCAGTTTGTTGGTGAGTCATGATAATAATTTAATTTGTCGGTGAAATAATTGCTTAAAAGCTCTTCAAAATGCAATGTACTCGAAGTGCATCAGCGCTTATTTCTTTTACACTTTTAAATGTGGAAAGCTGATCTGTGGTTGGCACGTCATGTGAACAAAAATGTTGAGCTTCAATTCACTCACCATTTTTTTTTTTTTTTTTTGGGCCAATGCCTTTGAATGCGACGCTCCTTGGCGGCATGACGTTTATTAGGCGACTCCCAGCGGATCCTCCACGTCACTGCAGACTGTCAGCGTTAATAAGGGCCACACAGCACCCTTCCCTGCAACAGCGACAATTTTTATTTATTTTTTTTCATTTTCTTACCCCCAACCCTCCTCGCGCTGCCAACTACAATTTAAGTCATCAGAAAGCTGTTTAGCTCAGGTTGGTGGAGCATTTAATGGGCAATGTCGGCATTTATTCCACACATCAACATCTAAAATAGTTTGGTTTTCCTGTTCAATGGTCCTTTGTGATAGATTCTGTGGATGATTCCATTTGATTGTTAGCCGTACAGAAAAGATGCTCGGTGAGTCATGACGTCGACAGGTTATGTAATTATCAGCAATGTATTTCTGTCGCGTCTCATGGAACTAAATCACTAGACCTGCTTGCATTTCCAATTGTATTCAGATCAAGTCCGTCACATCATTAGAAACATGTTCACATGTTCGCTCTTCGCAACACGTGTATGGGTGTGATCCATTCCCCGCCCCATTTGTGCACTGCAAATCGCTGGTGCGAACACTTATTGATTATTCTTAATGTTGGTCAGAGTACACAAGCGCTAAAGGCTCTGTCGTTCAGAAGAGAATCTCAGAGGAGGAGGAGCAGGAGATCATAAATGGGAGCCAGCTGGCTGACGGATGAGGTCTTAGGCAACCGTTTAGTCTCTTCTGTCCTTTAGAGCTCGGCGCCAAATCCAGTGAAGAGCGCAGCGAGGTGCACTGCTGCATCCGTGACATCACAGGGAGAAACAATAAATAAAGGCTTGGGATGGGGGGGGCTCATCATCAAATTTGTTCAGAAGAAAAAAAAAAAGAAATTATAGCCTGATAATAAAACAACAGAATTTCAGCATTCGTCGTTGCTCATTGACAGTTATGTCATATCTGCAGAGGCACCAAAACGCAAATTTTTATAGAAAATATATTTTTTAAAAAGTATCATACACTACATTATGATTAAGAAGCTAATCTGGGGTATCAAGGAACGCAATAGCCTGTGATGCAATAAGTGATCGACACTTCTTAAATTGCGCCTTGTCTCTCTTATTGGTTGTTTTTCCTCTGAAGTTGTGGTTTCCTGCATAATTTAATCAGAGGCACAAGATAGAAAAAAATTGCCGTAACTGGCCCTATGACAAAAACTGGTTTTAGTGCAAATGCCAATGCACATATGTACGACTTTTGCAGCAGTAAAAAGCTAATATTTTGTCTATAATTAATTTGATGACTTCATTATTTTTCCTGTATTTTAAAAACTATTCAAAAAAATAGGATAGATCCCACCCATCATGGACGTAACCGTGTATTGAAAAGCTTGCCGTAAAACTGAAATGTGGATTTTTCAACTCTTGTGCGTTTTGTCACACTAAATGAATCAAGCCGCACGTATAAAAAAATAATAAAGCCTTCCTTTTCGTAACTTTGTAACATGCATATCGTCACGTCACCACTGTCAAATAAAACAATAAATCCAATAAAAAAATAAAAGTACTCACCCTTATATGACACGTGATGAGAGAAAACAGGAAGTTGTTTGCAGAGTTATGCGGTCATCGAGGGCAAGGGTAGTTTAAAAATTGAGTTATTTTCATGCATGTGGAAAAATATGAGACAAAATCATTGGCGTATTACAAATGATGTCAAGTGGAAGACTATTAGTCATGATCTGTTTGTTGTTTTTGGGTAAATATTTCGTTTCATGTTTTTCTTGTGTTTGGGGTTTGTCTCTTGTTAAAGCTGATTGTGTCCACCTGTGGTCGTCGTCCC
Organism: Idiotropiscis lumnitzeri; assembly: GCF_059441095.1. Taxonomy (NCBI): domain Eukaryota; kingdom Metazoa; phylum Chordata; class Actinopteri; order Syngnathiformes; family Syngnathidae; genus Idiotropiscis; species Idiotropiscis lumnitzeri. Next base: position 11,043,879 of record NC_142404.1, on the reverse strand, counting down.
ACTCCCTATGAACCAATCAGCTCCCTCCAACCCTTTGTGTCCTGTCCAGGTGTTCCTCATTGTCTCATTACTTTCTTTGTATTCACTTCCTTGTTTGCATTCACTTGTGGTCGGTCGTTGTCATGTCGGTTGTCCGTGCTAGTCTCGGATTCCCAAGTGAAGTCAAGTCCTTGTTTTTTTTTTTTTTTTCAAAACCTGACCACGTCAAAGTCGTCCACGCTCACCACTCACTCACCTTTGTAAAATGATTACGTGAACAAGCAATGTTTTAAGTGTACAAGTGTAAAGAGAAGGTAACCACTGTTGTGTTAAAACGAAACCTGAAAATTAAGTGCAACAATACTCACTCTTTGAAAAGACCTGATGACACGTAACGGAGGGTGAATGGGAAGGCGGAAGGTTCACACAGACATATTGTCACCCAGAAGCATTTTCCAGGTATTGATGGAATTGATGTTGCGGAAAATGGATTTAGTTGCATGTATTTATATCATGTCGATAATGGAGAAATCAAAAGAAAGACCAAGAACCGAGGCGTATTGTGGAGAACAAATTAAGCCGTGTAGCTCCCAGGAACATCAACACTGGCACACACATGCCTAATGTCAGTCTATTAGAACGCTAATCGTCTTTGTGTGAACATAACGTAACATGAAGTTAAATACATTTTTATAACAATAATAATAATCACACATTTCTATGACGGTTCATGAACCGTCATAGGCGCTGCTGTTTTGGTAAGCAATGGAGTTCACAGTGAGAGCAATACCTTCGATGATCTATGATAATTACTTGTTTTTTTTCTTCCCTCAACAGAAAATAGTGAGGTCAATTTGAGGGTTAAGTGGACGACGCACCCGGCAAGTAATTGAGGCACGGTGTCTGATCGAGGGATAGACAATTGTTTTTTTCATTCATTCATCTTTCAGTCCACTTTCCTGCAGTTCGACGTCCATTCATGGATGCCATGCAACCGCATGCATAGCTTTAAATCAATCTTCAAGACTCTGAATCAAAACAGTGTTTTTCGCTCATTAGGAACTCGTACAACTTTCCCGTCAGTATATCGTGTCATGTAATTTTCTGTTGGTGAGTTTAATGTTCGGTGTTTTACTAATCAGGTTGACGTAGCGCAATCTATTAATTTGCTCATAAGTTTCATTTCCTCTCTGCGCTGACTCCAAGTGAGGCAGCGGGATTTGGGCGGCTTGCTTACTCACAGTTAAATATCCGGGGCACATCGTGGGTGGGATGCTTCCCTGATGCAGTTTTATTCCCACCCAGAGGAGATTAGCTAACAAACACACACACACACACACACACACACACACAACCTCTTTCTATACAGAGAGCTGCTGAGGATACCCTGGTTGCCCGTGGCAACAATAGCAGCGCTAATAAAATATAAACACAGTATTCATGTAGAAAAGTAGAGAAAATATGGTGGCAGTCTCATCAAGTGAACGTTATTCAGCAGAAACACGATTTCCTTCGAGTGCCATCTAGTGTGTGTGTGAACATACGTTGTTGCTATGACACAGTGACCCCCTCCTGGTGTCGAACTGAGGTGTTATTGTCACCACATCTAAGTGATGGTCATTTGTGGACACTTCTTGGTCAAAAGAAGAAACGGTTTGAAGCTGCGACTCTGAAAATTAACCGATTATCAGACTAACAAGGAGGCAGAGAAGGAGAAGATCGCTAATTGATAAATTACTGTTATGAAGCCTTGAAGTGAATAATGAATCCCGTGTGAGGACAAATGTGGTCGCCTCCTGCTGGCAATGGTGAAGAATGCAGCTTTTAGGCTCCTCTTCAGCTCAAGCCGAAAATTTAGCACAGTCAATATTACTGAATCCCCCTGGTTGCACTGCACTATCTACAGTATAAAAGCACAATAAAGCTGGTCCTAACAAGCTCTCATCCTGACCGGGGGAGATTAGCGACAAGGTAGTGGGAGGAACAGAAAATTAAGTGAGTGGGGGGGGGATTTTGTGAAACAAAATCTATAGAAATATGTTTTTGCTCTCTAAAACTAAAAAGGAGTCATAGAGGAATAAAGCCTTTAATCGGCGAGGTTCCCCTCTGTCTGAGCCACTTCTCCTCGGGCCTCTTTGCGGGAGGCGCTCTTCTCATCTGTCGCATTTCCACAGCTTTCACAACAAAACAGAATCACATTAGAGGTCTCGCTCCGCATCTATTCATGTCGCTCATACCGTACATGCAGTGATGGGAAGCGCAGGAAGATTTGATTGATTTGATTTGGACAAAAGCATCCAAGGATTTTCGAGAGGGGACTTTATCATGGGAAGAAGTTGAAGTCCATCATACAAGACAAATAAAGACACATCAAAACTCACATTCACTTCGACTGGCACAAAATGCATATTTTTGAAAGGTGGGAGGAATGGGCAGTAGCGAGAAAAAAAATCCACAAAAGCTAAAGTGTTGCAAAAAGAATTCGAAAAAAATAAAATAAATAAATACTCAGTTCCGGTGAAGTACACCAACATTTTTATTTGGCATGCTGCCACCTTATGTAATGGAATGTACGACTATGGTAAATCATTAGGAGAAAACTGTTGCTAGCAAGGTACGCGATATGCTAACACTAGGGATGACCAGAATATAGAATACGATGAACCGGAATAACATTTCATCCATCCATCCATTATCGAAGCCATTTATCCTCACACGGGTCGCAAGGGTGCTGGAGGCTATCCCAGCTGTCTTCGTCAAGATCATTATATCATTATTTATTATTATTATTATTATTATTATAATGCTCCCTTTGCAGAAAACGTCATCCGGTCAAGGAGTGTTTATCAATGAATTCAACTTCCATTATCTGAACTGCTTCTCCTCATGAGAGTCGCGAGGGGTGCTGGAGCCTATTCACTTTTCCTAATAAAAATTATTGCGTGAAAGCGAGTATATGGCAGGTGTGAGTCTCTCGCATGGAACTACTACTTTCTTAAAATGCACTATAAAAACTTGGTTGGTGGCATGCTGCTTTTAACATCGCTGCTATAAGAGATTATAGGCTGGCCAGTCGGAACCAATGTCATGAGAGGTTAAAGCGGGTGTGGGCAAACTACGGCCCGGGGGCCACATGCGGCCCGTTAAACGTTTAAATCCGGCCTGCCGAACTTGAAAAAAATTGAATGAATAAACCTCGTTAATGTTTTAGTTTCTAAATACTGTAGTGTGTCAAAGACCGGGTAGTTGTGCTCATAAGTTTATATAAACTTACGACCAGAACTGTATATTTGTAGCCTATATGTTAACGATAAAGCCTTTAATGAATTAATGTTACAAGAATACATTTCCCCAAATTTTGCGGCCTTTGAGTTGCATATAATGTCGTGTCTAATGTACCACGCCAAACCTGCAATATAAATGACAAGAGTGATGTGGGTTTTGACTGACGGTGGTATCGCAAAAAGAAAGACCGAAAGATTAATGTGACTCTGGCTTGACGCGATGCATGCTGGGAAAGCCACATGAGCCAAAGGAAAAGAGAGGAGCCTTCTGACACAGCACATAAATATAAGGGAGGAAAAAAATATAATGAGCAAAATGAACTCGTAAAGTCACAGTTCACTAGTGATTTCACAAAAACGAATGAAAACAAAAGCTTGCAGGTGTTTGCATGGTTTGATTGCATATAGCAACGCCTAATTGGCAAAATCAATGTGAATTATTCAAAAGTAGTTTGAGTGTGTGTGTGTTGGGATGTGATTCTCTTGGCATGCGACTTTTCTATAATGCAGTCACCACGCTCATGAACAGGATTACAGCGTTTCATAACACACTCGAAGTCTTCATGCTATTCAAAAGAGATGAAAGCGAAAGTGAACGACAGTGATAAAGCAAGGATCACGTTGGTCATGCACATTTTATGAAGAGCTGAAAAGTGATCCGTTCCCGTCTCCCACAAAGGATAACTCCAAGTCATTTCCTCCAAATTGTACTTACTGATAACTTTGGACGACGTTCTAATGAGGATGTGGGAAGTTAAATCCTTAATTGACTGGATTCGATTGTGATCTGCCATTCAAATGTGAAATCATTCTCATGAAATCAACTGCTTTCTTGAACTTTTATATTTAGGAACAAGTCATTTATTCATTGTGGGTTCAGCTTTTATAATGATTCATTTGTGATTTATTCCGATTTATTACCTGGCATGCAAACAAAACCAAGCCTTACAAAGTACTGAGTGTTAATTTGACAACAAAATATCATTGTTAATCGTCCACACTGTGACTCTTGGGTAACCTGTTCATGAATTGTGCAGCACGGTTTACCCACATGGCTCTCGACTACGACCGTGCAGCCATCATTTATTCATGAAATGGAAGGAAGATCATTTTCACCGTCCACCGAAGGGTGAACTCTATTTAGCGTCTCGGCAAACTTGAGTCCCGCAACTCAACATTGTAGCGCTGAGAAAAGAAACAAGAAATCAAAGATCATGGGATCGATGGCATTTCAGCTAGTGCGTATAAAAAATGGATTTAAAGAGAGGGTTGGTCATTTGGGAGAAGAATCTTGAAGGCAAATCACCTGAAACTGTAAGTACCCTATCAACCAGTTGATTTTGTTAGCGTTAATGCATTAATGGGTTTTGCAAAATTCCAGGTTGTGTTTTTTTTTTTTAATTGTTGTGAACGTTCCGTAAATAATAGTTATCTATAACCATTAATAGGTTTGGCGTACAATGGACCCCTATTAGAATGGAAGCAGGCCTAATATTCTTAGTGACGGATTTCAACTGAAGCACAATAGTCAATTTTCATGTCATATGCACACCGGCGCACCACTAATGCGTACCCCTGTAAGCATGTTTTTGTTGTCAAATTAACAAACTTAATGAACTGATCTCAGTATACTTCAAAAAAATAAAACTAACTCAAAGAATGAAGCCAAGCAAAAGGTATTCATTAATTCAAATGGAAATTTTTAATTCCTCCTGATAACAGCAGAAGGTTCCTGGATACTTACTGCTCTCTCTCTCTCTCTCTCTCTATATATATATATATATATATTTATATATATATATATATATATATATATATATATATATATATTTATATATATATATATATTTATTTTTTTTTAATGTATTTTTTACATTTTTTCTTTTTTTATTTGTATTTTTTTAATATATATTCCCTTTAATTTTCTTATCATAAATATGAAGGATAAAAATGCACTTCACTGTTGGCACTCCTACAGCTTGCTCCCGTGTCCACACACATCATTTGGGCTGCGGGAAACGTGTTCTAAATATACACCACTGAAGCCTTCTCCCAGCAAATGTGCTGTGTGTCAAATAAATCCATGCATCTGGAAACTCACATACACCGCGAGCACACTGTTGCTTTGGGAACGCAAACACATTGCCTCACATGAACTACAAGAGTAGCGTGCGCTGAGGCAAAAAACACTGTTTTCCGATGGCTCACCGCCATGTATTTTGTGGCAAAACACTGCTGCTGCGGTGCTGATGAGCCGACGTGATATTATTCACATCCCATGGCGTTGGCACGTGCACACATGCGAGCGGGGCATGCTAGCGGACACAGGGCACATTAACATACCCACCCATGCAGACGCGAGAGCGCTGCACACAACTTTATTATGGCTGCTACAATAACTAGGGAAGCATTTAGAGGGAGAGACAGGGAGTCTTTGAATAATGGATGCAAAGAGCCCTGTTACACGGAAGACAAGCCTTTGAAGTGACATAACTTACTGCCACTGCTTTCATGGTGAAACCAGTGTGCAGATTCAAAGATGCAGGGAAGAGACCAAGAAGAAAATTTGTCAATTACCGGTATGAATTGTTTTGCCACTTTGTGTCAGGAGGTTTGAAGCAGTCACAAAAGATGTTAAATTCGGGCAGGTGTAAAAAAGAATAAATACTGTATATAGTAGTAGTAGTGCTTGTGTGAAGATCACATCAAGTGGAGACTTTGAGGACATGAGACAGAGTCAAGACAAAGCTTTTGAAAAAATCCGACAGAGTAAAGATCCAAGACTCAAATGATCGTGATTTAGCTTCTCCAGACCTTTCTGATTATCTGATCATTTGAGTCAGGTGTGTGGCAGTAGCGAGAGATGGGAAACAGGAAGCACACCGGCCCTTGAGGAACAGGATTGAGGACCCCTTCGTTACACGTTTGACATCATCGTGCACTCAAACCCAGTTGTCCAAATTAAGTTTACAGAAAACATATTCATCCAAAGCCTTGACTATTTCTCCTCATGAAGACTCATAAAAACACTTCCCGTAAGTGCTTCCTTTTTTTTTTTTTTTTATCTGCAACTAGTCCCCTTTTCATTTATTAATGTATTTATTTTATTGTGGACAACGGCTGCGTTTATTCCCTGATGAATTTTGCTGACTCCATTCGCGTTTTGCATTTGTTTTTGAGTGCATCTGTTGAAAACGTCATTAGCGCAGAATTCGTCTGGGCTTCTTTTAGCCAGAATGTGTTGACCTTCGAGAAAGAAAAGCCAATTTCATGCCTGTCACAAGTACAAGTGTGAGGCATGCGCATGTAATTCATTTGGTTTGTATTTCCGTTCTCAACATTGTCCAATTGATCACGCTGGAATCTCTTATCACTTTCGCCTTTTATCAGCCACCAAAGCCCACAGCTCATTTATTTCCATTATAATTCAGATATTCCAATGCAGAAAACATTTTCTTTTTGTATTTCCATGTTGCCAACTCACTGGAAGATATAAAAATAGTATCAACCCCCCCTTTGAGCTCATTTCAACTCATGCTTCGGGTGACACGTAAGGACATGCAATTGTTTCCTAGCCTAAAGTAATTTAAGCGTATCAAATCACACACACTGACGATTTTACATTGATATGCATGTTCTCCGTCATCATAGACTAAGATTTTTATTGTTTAAATGGAAATAGTGTTGCTCTAAAAAAAAGGCATTTTCAGTAGCGAGGTCCAATAACACTGATTTCCTTTTTGATCAGATACTGAGTAAAATGCATAAAAATCAACAGATTTTTTTTCCCTTTTCCATACATTAGCTTGTGCAAATACATGTGATGTGTCAGGTAAATTTGAAAAGAGTTGTGTATTTTAAATCATGGTTTCATTAAGAATGTGATGATGATAATCATGATAATAATAATAATAATAATAATAATAATAATAATAATAATAATAATAATAATAATAATATTATAAATAAATTCGAATAATTATAATAATAATAATGATAATAATAATAATAATTATTATTATTTTAAATTTGGAAGTTGAGGTAGCTGTCAGACTTGCTGTTTTTGACTCAAATTAAGCCTGCGAGTAAATATTTAATCAAATAAATAAATTCCTTGCAACAACTAATTCACTAGTAAAAGCAAATTAGACTCATTATCAATAATATTTTTTCTAACATACATTTTTCTTTGTTCATCATTTTTTTTTCCTGTGTGATATTATCCCAGTAACACACATGCTATTACGCTAAGCTGAAATAATGTAGCTATTTGGCAGCATATATTTATTTTGTTACTTATTTCCTACCCATATTTATTCATTTGAGCAACCCTAACAGCAACACCTCCCAAAGCTCCAGATTTTCTCCCTTTTTACCTGCATAGTGCCAAAGACATCTATCTTGCCTTAGAGACATCACTTGACACTGTGCTCTCCTCTTCTGTCCGCCTCATCCTAAATGTCTCGTATTCTGTGCTGTGATTTACCCCGAGGTGCTTCAAAAGCTTTGTTGTTTGGCCACAACTCCTTCATGCTCTTCCACAAACCGCATCTTGGCTGCTTGTGGAGCTGAACTCGCTCCACACATGACGCCGTTCACGCTCTGCCAAAATGCCATTGCATAAAGTCAGACTGACTGAGTGACTGACTCAGCAGCGCGCGTGACGGGCTGCTGCGCTTACGCATCATGCACCTCCTCTGCGTGCTTGTTACTAATATACATTACCTCAAATGACTAAAGTATCAAAAGTATTTTTGATCTAAAAAGATCTGGTGAAGGAGGTATCGATCAGGATAAGCGGCATCAAAAATGTCTGGATGAATTAATAGAAGTTTCAAGTAAAAACCATTCAAAGCTTGTCTATGTCAGCCTCAGGTTGTGAGTTCAAATTCAGCCTATACTCTCATTTTACAACATCTCTACTTGATCTCTCCCCTATTTTATCTGCAGCCACAGGACCAAGTCATCAGGCTGGCCGCCCCCTTCGGGGACGTGGAGCCCCTCACAGGGACCCCCCAATGGCTGGGACATGGGGACCAATAGAGAGGGGCGTGACTGCTACATCAAGTGAGTGTTTTAAAAGAGCTCCAATCCCCCAGATGTTTCAGACCACTTGGCAAAGCTATGATTATTCCAGCAGCGTCACTGCCTCCACGGCATCTCCATCTGTGCATTCGGAATACTGATTCGCTTTTCCTTACCCTGCTGTGCGCGCTCTCTCTCTCTCTTTCTTTCTTTTTCTCTATGCCCTGCACACCACATTCTCCCTCTCACACACCCACCACACTCTGCACGCAGTCTCTTGTATGCAGAAGAGGACTTTTTTTTTTTTTTTTAAAGCAAATTCACCTGTGCGGGGGATTTTCGTTTGCACCGCTACTTGTCTCATTTATCAGAGGATTCCGGCTTAATTGACTGTCACGTAAAGGTAAAGAGATGCTAAGTCTGCGTTTCATAACGTTTAAGTGTTGTTCTAGAGATTGGACTTTTGATGACAAACTGTATTGCATACTTCTCGAGGTTGAACGTGATTCTAATGTATGGACCGTATATGATAATCTATCCATTTATCTTCAATTTGCATTTCTGTCTTGTGTATTTATGTGATGCACCAAAGAGGAGGTGAAGCCTAGTCACACGAGGGTTGTAGCCCGGCGTGCGTGATGTGGAGAGGTGTTATATAAGAAGTGAGAGTGCTGGATGCAGTTAGAGCGGCAGATTCACGGAGGCTGTTCTGGCGTCAGACCTGGGTCGTCAAAATTTGTGGGAGACTCATGAATAATCAAATGTCCACTTGTATGTCTGTCAGTGGCCATCTGAGCGTGTCGAGGCCACCGGGCACAATGCAAGTCGGTAGCGTTCCTTAAAGGAACGTGTCTGCGTGACAGCGGCACATAAATAAACCAGTGGCTATTTAATATTAACTGTATGACACATCGTATTAAAAGGATGTGATGCGGTCTAGGGAGTGATTCTGAACGAGTGTTGTACATCCTCAGCAAAACGATTCGACAAAGACTTCTTGTCAGATGGTCTTGATTAAGAACTTCCGAATGCAAGGATGTCACGTCTCAATTGAATTGTATAAAGGGTCAATAGCGTGGTCTTTAAAAGAAGGATTGTCAATAAAAAGAGTGCGTTGGTAACATATTCGTAAAAACACAATCGAATCTATCCTCAACTCTTGCCAGTGAATCGAGTGAAAGCAGATTTTTAAAAAGTAATGAGGCACAGAGAGGAAGCGTAATCCTTATTCTCCAAAATACGCTTGAAATGTCCAGTCGCATGGTTTGAGGCGTAGCTAATGGCAAAGGTTTTTCTAAGCTGCGGATAACTCTTTATACAACGGATGAAGTGGGTGTCGTACACAATATAGCACTGTAGCAAACACATTACCGTGCAGTAGTTTTCCATCGCTTGACTGACAACGTTGAAGGGAGACTCAAAATGTTGCAGGAAGACAATAAAATAAAAGCACTTTAGTAGCACAAATCACAGTGGTTTCAGAGAGTGTCAGTGTCACCTGTCACCTTACCTCTTTAAGAGAGTCACAGGTGTAGCCAGCTATAATGAATGAGGGGGAGGGGGAGGGGGGCAGATGATGGAATAATTGTAGATTATTGTACATTTATTCTATAGTACATCATATAAAAAGACATCGCTTGCCGTAAACTGCTTTGATCTGTGTGATGCACACAAATTCAGACACTAACACAGGGGTGGTCAAACTACGGCCCGGGGGCCACATGTAGCCCGTTAAACGTTTAATCCGGCCCGCCGAACTTGAAAAAAATTTAAACGAATAAACCTTTTTATTTTCTAAATACTGTGATATTTCAAAGACATATATATATATATATATATATATATATATTGTTGCAATGCTTTTGTTCACTTTCATTTCAAATTAAATGTTTTTTTTTTCTCCGATGAGGTGAGGTTACCAAAACACTCCATCGATCTGCTCCTGGTCCCGGCCCCTCTGTCATATTTTAGAACCCATTGTGGCTCGCCAATCAAAAAGTTTAAAAAAAAAAAAAAAAAAAAGAAGGAAAGAAAAAACATGCACTGGTAATGTAGTGTAAAAAGTAGTGGTTAGGAAGCAGTATAATATTAGATCAATACATCATCAATTCAGGCATGCATGGAACTGATTTTTTTTCAAAAATTAAGGTTAAATGGAGAGAGCCACTTGGCTGCACCCAATAGAAGCGCTGTTATTTCAGTCTCAGTTTTACAAAGCTAACAAACTACAAAAGCATGTAAAAATGTGAGTGACACTGATCGTTAGAAACAGCCCACTTGAGAAGCACTTACTCTGTTGTTCTTATCGCCTGACAGCCATTTTGCGATGTACTGCAATTTGTTGTCGACTAAAAATCACATCACAGTACATACAACTCAGGTAATGACAATCACGTCTCACCTGTTGTCTGGGTTTTGTCTTGTGACGTTTTGTAACCCTTTGGTGCTGTAATGCCATTTTTCAGTTGACCACCCTGTGAGATGGATAAAAATGTATAGATTTTTCGGCTTAAATCATATTCCACAAACTCGTTATTGATCACAATATCATTTTTATACTAATGGGAATAGAAATACTCGCATAGAACATAATGTCAAGAAAATTCTTCTCGAACCATGAATACATCGCCGATTGTGGCTGAAGCATTTCGTTCTTAAATGTTGTCAAATGGGGGATGAAATGTCAAACAAAGAGCAAAAGAACATGAGTCATTATTTGTTAAAGTGGTTCAAAAATAATTTCCGAAGAAGCTGTGAGCAGATAACAAAGAAAAAACACTCTGCCTGCTCTGTCCTTTCCAAGATGGAAATTGTTCCTGTGGCACAACTGTTGTCGGCACAATGCCGCGCTTGTCTGCTTTTGGGGCACGGTCCATTGAACAAAATTAAATCCAAATGCACAAAAACTGCAAATGTTGTCCGAGCATCGATTTCTTGGTGTCTCACTAAAAAACTCATTGTGGAAATATGTTAGTTGCTAATGCGTATAATTAGGGGCCATCACATGCATGGCTGTCCGCACAATGGGAACAAAGCCATGTTAAGCAGGTGGCCAGCGCTGGGGAAGAGACAGTACAGACCCGTATGGTTTTGACAATCTGTTGAGTTGCCCACTTGGGGGATTTAAAAAAAAAAAACACCAAAATGTGTCAAGTGCTTTTAGAGAATGAACAATATTAAAAAATGACAGATAAAAAACAAGGCCTCACAGCCCCATACCCGTCAGGGACGGGTGAAAATTAAAAGGTGGACTTGATGCACACACTGTATATGAATTAATGGGAGCGTCAGAGCAGAGTTATTGCATCTATGCATTTCTGCCGGTAGGGTGGAGGCTATGAATCATTTCAGGACGGGACTTTCATCACATAAACAGTAGGAAGTGATTGATCTGGCTCTGACCTTGTGCATCGTTTGTGGCATGGCACGCAACGTAGCAAAACCCGTCGGTCAAATATTAGAGCAGGTGTGGGCAAACTACGGCCCGGGGGCCACATGCGGGCCGTTATTTGTTTTAATCCGGCCCGCCGAACTTGAAAAAAATGAAATGAACAAACCTTGTTCATGTTTTTTTTTTCTAAATATTGCTGTAATGCTTTTGTTCACTTTCATTTAAAATTAATTGTATTTTTTTTCTCCGATGAGGTGAGGTCTACTCTTGGTAGACATGTTTAACAAATTTCAGGTTATAAAGTCAAAGATCAAGGGGGCGGTATCGAGCTAATTTCTCACGGGATGGGTGGGTAAATGGTTATTTTCACCAGGTGAACACACCTGGCAAAATTTGTTCCGTTTTTTAGTATGGATTTATTTGGCGTATAAATAATAATCACAAAGAACAAAAAGCCATCTCATGAGTCCCACCATAACATGTTCAGGCCCTAATAAAAGCTGTCTCTGTTTGTTTCATAGTCAGAGCGTGCTCCTGGAAGATATTACGATTCTAATTAAAAAAGTGTCAACATTTCCACGAAGTGTAATACCAGAAAGCTACACTTTACCACCAGGCATCAAATAAAACACAATGGCCCCTTCTTAATGGAGATTACATTGTAAACCGTGCAGAATTTATTTGATTTGCCATTAAAACAAAGACAGAAAGTAATTTAATGAGGCCGTTCTGAGCTTTTGAATTTGTCAATATACTCACAATACGAATGGGGGTCCACAATTAAAGCACTCCTTTGTTGTTCTTTGTCCAAAATCTTCAAAAGCTTTTTTTTTTTTTTTTAAAGAAATACATAAAAATTAGATGTTGTCATCATACAGAAATTGAAACTCACTACGCTATTGAGCTTTTTCTTTCCTTTCTTGTTTTTGGCAACTGACAAGATTTTGCTGTGTCTTTGTTTCCTGACCGGTTAATTGTTAGTAATTATTGCCGAATAGCACACGTGTCAAGAATAAATGTGAATTGCACACTGTCTGCTTAGGCCCAAGGCTTTAATTAACCAACAGTGCTGGCAAGATTCTGTTTGTGATTCTGTGCTGAAAAACTCTTCTCAAGGTTAAGGATGGGAAATACAAAATGCTTTGCGTTCTGTTACGAATGCTGAGATTCTCATAGAATAAGGAAGGACTTTCCTACCGTCACAGTCTCTTGTAGTGATTACATTATATGAGCACCAAGTGGTTTCGTAACATTGTCAGAATCTACAGAAATGACTGAAAATGCTGTATTATGCGTGCCAAGCGAGTAGTTGGAACATCACGTGCCACGTCAGGATTCCTTGAGGATGGCGTTATGCACTGAAAAGTCGACAAAGTGCGGCCATCAGACGCTGAAATGGAATCATTGATGCCATTGGTTATACACGGATATACACTAGCCGTTTATCTATTTTCCCGACATTCCCAATAGCCACCCCACCTCTGCGTACACCACATCTCCTGTGGGTGGCGCCACCAGAGAGTTGGCATGACACCTTCTTGTGACTGAGTCCAGCCCTGAGATCATTCAGGAGCTTCAAAACTGTATTGATGAATAAATCATGTTTTTAAAAAGAGCAGAAAAGTTCTCCCTGCCACCTCTCACTTTGCCTGCGCTACGCTAACACTACTTAACCCGTTTGCAGTACATCTGCCTTTCAGACATGCTATATACAGTGTAAAACTCACCAGCACAATTCATCTCAGGTTTGATAACTCACATCACACTGCGCTTGATAAATACATCTATGTACATAAATTGAGCAAAAGCAATTCAGCCGTTTGGCAAACGCAATTCTGATTACTCCCGGTTTGTAGATCAGTTTCAACTTATGTTTTTAATGCTCAAACCTCAGCGACATCAGGCCTTTAGACTCCAAAGGCCAAAACAAAACCGTCTTCACCAACCAGTTACAAAGTATGTCATTCCAAATGTAAAATTCAAGAATTCAGACTGACATATTCAAAACTCTCTCACAGGCACCAACGACTAGTTCATTGTTGAACAAAGCAACTGAACAAAATGTCAAGAATCCTCGTCTTTTTTTCACAGCCAATTCAGCCAGAGCAGCTCCCTGGAAGAGGTTCGCTTCGATGGAGACAAGTTTGTGCCGCCAGCACCCCGGAAGGTGGAGATGAGACGAGACCCGGTGCTTGGCTTTGGCTTTGTGGCAGGCAGTGAGAAACCTGTGGTGGTCCGCTCAGTCACACCAGGTAAAATGACTCAGCTTTTACTCCAACAGTGACTCATCCAATTGTCAACACTTTAGATCTGGAAGAGGGCAAGTACTCCATAACAGTAAAAAAGTCAAATTCATGGCAGGTTTATCTGACAGAAATGATTCATCCATTTGAACAAGACTTGATGAGCAAGCTCACAGGTCGTGACACCGGAAATGGTGTGTGTGTGTACGGGATGATGCCAGATTTGTATTATAAAACATGTTTGGTGTGTGTGAACAGGGGGTCCATCAGAGGGCAAGCTCATCCCAGGGGACGAGATCATCATGATCAATGATGAGCCAGTCAGTTCCGCACCCAGGGAGAGGGTTATTGACCTTGTCAGGTAGGACAACACAAGAAGACACTTTTACTCAACTGCCTAATGCAGTCTGGCAGGTCTCATGCATTTTCATGCAAACTATCAAAACGTTCAAGTCAGCTTGCTATGCGCGCATGGGTAACATGGTGGAAGCAGTCCGTAGAAGCCATCTTTACCAAAAAAAAATTTTTTAAAAAGTATTTCATATTTCGAGGTCTTTTAAGAACACTTTCTGCAATATTTATATATTTGTTTATACTTTGAATTACATTACAGTAGAACCTCTTATATTGTACACATATGAAATTCTAAATTTGCGTGTACATTTTTTTTCTCCTTTTTATTGAATTATTTATATTTCCCGAATGGAAAAATGGTTTCAAAATATGAAGGTCGACCAGCATTCTGGAAGGAATCACGTTTCGCCCCGGTATCATTGACCTGCTGGTGACAGTGGGTCACCGGAAGGATGATGATTCAAAATTCAAACTATCGTTTTGAGAGGATGGGCAGAAAAAAAGAAAGAAACGCAAATCTTGAACGTAAGCACGCAGTCACAGTGCATGTGACATTGATGAAATTAATTTTGGGAAAAGCGCCCAATGTGGCTGCGACTTTGCAGTTTTTGTGGTTTTCATCGAGGAACACAGTGCGGCCTCCGGTAGGAATAAATAAAATAGAATATGACAATATTTGGTAAGATGATTTGTTATTTTGACTCAAAGTGCTATGCTGTTTTTTTGTCATTTTTATAGGAGCTGCAAGGAGTCCATATTGTTGACTGTTGTTCAGCCATACCCGGTACGTATCTTTCCACCACGCAGCAGATGGTGACCTAAACGGAGCCAAATGTCAGTCAGTTGTATTGTCATTGATTTTCCTTAAAAAAATGAAGATCAGAATATGGTAATTCCCCCCAATAACCAGGCGTTAATCAATAGTGCTTTATCGGAGGAACCCATTTCTTGACTTCAATGAGCAATTAAATTTGTAGAATGATTTGAATTGCAGAAAGGAAAGGATTTGTGTAGAGTTTTCTAATACTCAAGAGAACCAAGCAGCTCTTCTATTCCAGTCTGTAATTACTTCCATTTGCCAGACGATTCTTTGCAGCCTCAATGTCACACTTGATGGTGAGCGGGGTTATTATGTTTCAAAGGAGGATACATGCATATTAAATGAGGGTAAAGTTGGGGGGGGGTGCATTTGACTCATTTTAGAAGGGACCTGAATGTCCTTTAAAAACTCCTGCTTTCTTCTTTGTCTCCCAAAGTCACCCAAGTCGGCATTCATCAGCGCAGCCAAAAAGGCCAAGTTAAAGACAAATCCTGTGAAAGTCCGCTTTGCAGAAGAAGTCATCATCAACGGCCAGGTTCCTGTAAGTCGCATGCGTAACTTTTGTGTGTTCTCTAAGCTGACACAGAGCAGATAAGACAATATTTCTTTTCATCACTCCGGAATAGAGAACGTGTAGGCCTGAGTGACAGATGGAGGCACATGCTTTCACAAAGCACTCCACTGGTTTGTAAAATGTGTCACAAAGAGAGAGCAACCACATAGTGTGTGAACTGAGGGAATTGATTTGGAAAAGGCTGATCCGTCAATCTAGTTTGGAATTAACCCTTGGGCTTCAGACAGCTACAACGAACAGTGAATCTGTAGTCATGACTCACAAAGGAACCGACAATCAGGAAATCGTGGCCCGACCTTAAAACAGACTGGTTGGGCCAAGCGAGGGTTCAAAGGTTCATTTAAAAGTCGAGTTGATAATAACGAATAAAAAAATCTAATTTTACTAAACTGAGTTGGATTTGATGCATACATATGTACATTAGCGCTTAAATCAGGCGTGGGCAAACTACGGCTCTGGGGCCACATGCGGCCCATTCAACGTTTTAATCCGGCCCGCCGAATTTAAAAAGAATTAAATGAATAAACCTTATTAATGTTTTATTTTCTGAATACTATGGTTTTTCAAAGACATGTATATTGTTGTTATGCTTTTGTGCACTTTCATTTGTTCAACATTTAAAACAGGCAACCTAGCGCTTTCTCTAAACCAACCAACTTTTAACTGATATCTCCGAGCGAGTTTAAAAAAAAAAAAAGCAAGACAGTTTCTCTGTTCATCTGTGTTTTCCTTTGTTGAGTCTTTTGTTTTCATTCCTCTCGCAGGAAACTGTGAAGGACAACTCACTACTTTTTATGCCAAATGTACTCAAGGTCTACCTGGAAAATGGCCAGACCAAATCATTTAAATTTGACTGCAACACATCTATTAAGGTAGGTCTGAACCGATCTAATATCAATTCAAATTTGACTAACTATTCAAAGCTTTGTTTGCTTCGTGTAGACCACATTTTCCTGCAATACTTGACACGTTGAATTTCTGTTTGAGCAGGATGTCATCTTGACACTGCAAGAGAAGCTGTCCATTAAGAGCATCGAGCACTTCTCTCTGATTCTGGAGCATAGAGCTGAAGGATCGGCCAGCAAATTGATGCTCCTGCATGAGCAAGAAATGCTAACTCAGGTGAGATAGCACACTTCAGTCGTGTACGAAGTTTAAAAGTTGTTTTTACATGGTGTTAAATATTTCTAATATATATATATTTTTTTACTTTTGAGCTTGCTTATTTAAGGCAGGATATTGAAATGCAACGCGTTTACTGTACATTATTATTTTGTGCATTATTCCAGATATGCTAAAAAAAAAGATTTTATTCGTTTTGATTTGAACCACAACAGAACTAGACTTCTTTCCATATAATACAGTTACAGTGGTAACAAATTGGATGTGCTACTTTTTTTTTTTTATTATTATGTGTGTAAAATAAATCTTATTGGTTCATTCCATACATTATTATTCTTAATTCTCTCCCGAAAGCCAAAGACACAGCACAGTTAACACTATGATGACGGTTGAATGAGCGTACAGCGTTTGCATAATATGACGACATTTGACATGACAAAAGTTTCCAATTCCAAAATGCAACTTCCTAGGTGTATTTTTCCAGATAATTTGATCAAACTCCAAATTGTACAACTATTCTACTGTCATGGTCTGACAAAATGAGATGCCTGCTTCCATACACAGTCTATACACTATACATTTATCTTGGACTCTAGGTGACAAAGAGGCCGGGGTCTCACAAGATGAAGTGTTTTTTTCGCATCACCTTTGTCCCAAAGGACCCGTTAGAGCTGCTTAGGAGAGATGCAATCGCATTTGAGTACCTCTATGTCCAGGTGAGTAACAATAAATCAATATTGAAGCTCTGACGACGTACCGCCAAGTCTAATTATAGATGAATGCGTATTGTAGTTGTGACTTGTGTACTCGCAATCATTCAGCCAGTCTGTAATGTAACCTCTCGTCCTCTCTCTCTCTCTGTTCCGTTTCAAGAGCTGTAATGATGTGGTACTGGAGCGATTTGGGTCAGAGCTGAAATATGACACTGCCCTCCGTCTGGCCGCCTTGCAAATGTACATCCTAACCATCAATACCAAGCAGTCCCAGAAAGTGTCCCTCAAGTATATTGAGTAAGTAGAAATGATTTCACAATATGTGACATGGTGCATATTTAAAGCAGTACTGTATTAATAAAATGCTCGAAGGCCGCCGACCACATCTAGCTGTCTTTGTTGTTGCTAGTGTACAATTGACGACATCAACCAACCGAGCTGCTGATGAGTTAATAACCCAGATAGTGACAATCGAGGGTCATATACTGGAACACTGATTAAAAAAAAACTGAACTGTTCTTCCCTCCCAATTGATTGACCTTATGTAACGTTTATAAATTGTACATGCACAGGAAGGAGTGGGGGTTGGCCTTGTTCCTGCCTCCCGCAGTGCTGTCCAGCATGAAAGAGAAAAACATCAAAAAAGCGCTCACTCACATCCTCAAAACCAACCAGAATTTGGTTCCACCTGGTAAAAAGGTAAAGGCAAAAGTCTCATATTTATGTTATGTCTTTCATCCCCATCTCCCTCCACCTGCGGGTGTTTCATAACACCTTTGATATGGTTGTGGAACAAAACATTTTCCTGTGACTAAGATACACGATAAATTGGTGAGAATGTCTCAAATGAATCATTTGTGACTATATCTAACGTTGCACATTGCAGCTGACTGCCTTGCAGGCTAAGGTCCATTATCTGAAGTATCTCAGTGACTTGAGGCTCTATGGAGGTCGGGTGTTTAAGTCTACACTTATTGTAAGTGAAACCACAATTGATGTCAGACAGCAGTCATGTGTACTGTGTGTGAGGAAGTGATAGATGTGCTGATTCTTTTCACAGCAAGGCGAAAAGCACACCGAAGTGACCTTGCTGGTTGGGCCCAAATATGGCATCAGCCATGTGATTAACACCAAAACCAACTTGGTGGCACTTCTGGCTGATTTCAGCCACGTCAATCGCATCGAGATGTACGCGGAAGATGAAAACAAAGTTCGAGTGGAGCTACATGTTCTGGATGTTAAGGTTGGAATCGTTTCTATCGGGTTCATTCCAGCACATCTCAGTTTACATCATTGACCAAATGATCTATTTACGATAGTTTAGTTGACTTTTCTGCCTCTTTCTCAGCCCATCACGCTCTTAATGGAGTCTGTTGATGCGATGAATTTGGCCTGCCTGACTGCCGGATACTACAGATTACTGGTGGATTCTCGGCGTTCCATCTTCAATATGGCCAAGAACACAGACTCTACGGATATAAGTATGTCCACAACAGCTATCAAAGGACATCTTGCTCCATTCCATAGATCGACTTTGATTTGGTCTCCTCTATGCAGGCCATGCCGCAAAGATCAAGCAGAGCTACCAGGCCATCGAGTATACATACAGCACACCCCAAAAGGGATATGAAGACAGAAACAACCAGAGGTGCAGCCAGGATTTCTCAGACCAGGAGTGTGAATACCTCGACCGCGGCAGATGTGAAGGCCAACCCTCCTACATGGCTGAGCTCCACCAGGCTCAGCATACAATACATATGGTTGAAAGGGCGGAGTTCTGCAGGGTACCGTCCACCCAAACATACCTTAATGTCCCGAGAACCAAAGGCCAAGAACCCTGTAGGAGTGCAAAGGTGTCTTTCATTTTTGGAGATCCTCCCTTAGACACCGTAAACCCCCAAAATCTGGGCTACCAGAGACTGATGGATGACAGTTCCGAGATCATAGACAATCACAGCCCAATGTACAGGCGTCTTGAGGAGGACTACAAGATGATGGATGCCCTAGAAGAGGGCGATGGGTATCAGTATTCCACCAAAATGTTTGAGGAGCCGCTGCTGCATGATATCTGCTATGCAGAAACAACGGATGACGCAGAAGACGAGGATGACATCAGCTGCGAAGAGGACATGGTGATGAGTGACATTGACAAGCCTACATTGCTCTCCCTCTCAGGGTCCAGCGATGACATCATTGACTTGACCTCCCTCCCTCCACCACCGGAGGGTAACGACGAGGAGGATAATGACGTGCTGCTGCACTCTCTCAATCTGGCCATTGCTGCTCCTCCTCCTGGCTTCAGGGACAGCTCCGATGAGGAGGAGCAGCAGGAGGTTGGGAGTCAGGCTCAGGGGGGCTGCAATGATATCCCGGTGTCGCTCATAGATTCGGTGCCCGCCCGCAGAGCTCAGAACCAGGGGGAGCCTCTTGACGAAGCTGTTGTGTCCACCTTGCAGGCACTCGAGGCCCTTGCTGCATCTGAGGAACCAGCGCCGTCTGAGAACAGCACAGGTTCCCCTTTTACTATTGTAACGTTCATTCATTAACATCACAAATATCCCAGCCATTCACTTTTCATTTGTTGCTGTTCATTTTTTTTCCAATAAAGCCCATTTTGTTCTATATTTCCATTTGTGTGAGCTTCTTCATTCATTTGTGCATAGACATTCATTTTCATTACCAAAATGTTTGAATGTCAAGAGTTGTTTGCTTTGTATTTTACAGCTGAACATAAGATGTTTCTTCCTGCCGTAGCAAAATAATCGCAATTGAACACTTTTCAGCGACGTGCCTTGAATAAGGTATTTCACAGATTCATTATTCAAAGGAAATTGTCAGCAAAGGGGCACTGAAACCAAAACAAAACATTATTAAAAAAAAGCCTTTGTGGCCAGCTTGTGCCTTAGTAGTTTTGACTAATTGGCACTAATTGCTTTATAAAAATAAAGAACTTTGTTATAAAAAGTAGTATTTTTTTGTGTTATCAAAAATAGGTTAGTCATGCATTCTCTCATACTCGCTCAACTACCATCTTTCCCTTTCACTCATTCTATGACATGATCATTTCCGAGATGCCTCCAAGGATTGTGCTCATGGTATTTTTGTCTTTCTGTGGCATACAGGTGTAGAAATATCACGAGCGTTTAGTCCAGAGTCATCAGATTCCGGCAATGAGACAAACTCGTCCGAGATGACGGAAAGTTCAGAACTGACCACAGCCCAAAGACACTCAGACCACCACTTGAGGATGCATGTAGCTGTGATGGACGGTCATCACGCCACGAATGAAGAAAAGACAGAGCGACTTGGTGAAGGTGCTGCCGGGACTGCGCAGGAACATCAGGGTGAGGACCTGAAATCCGCGGCCACAGCCTCCTCCCAGCTTTTCCACTCTGACGGTGGTGAGATGGAGCCAGAGACAATGGAAATAAAATCAGTCAGTGAATACTTCACTAAGATACACATTGACTCACTTATGAGCAGGCACAGAGGAAAGCAAGGTGACACCTGTGACCCTTCGGAAAGATCCCACGTGACTTCGCAAGAGCAAGCTAAAGAAGAGCCGCTGCATCTTGTTGGGAAGTATAACACCTTCACAGTGAGAGATTCCTATTATGTCAATCAGCTTGATCTGGGGCGAACTGCCCTCAAAGACCGCCATCAAAAATTGCTGCACAGAGCGCCAGGAAACAAAATGGACGAGGCTCTCTCTCCAGAATATGTGAATGAGTCACAAGCCTCCCACACAGACAGGTTGACAGTGAAGGGAGGGAAACAGGACTCAGATGAAAGAAGCCAACCGTTAAATGCCCAACTCCGCTCTCCCTCCAAAGGACCGGAGGGCGTTGATACTTCGCGGGATGGTGAGCAGCAAATCAAGACTACGTCATCGGAGCAAGATGTCACAAGGCTATACGAATACCACTTGAGCAAGCGCATGTCATCTTTGCAGAGTGAGGGGGCTCATTCTCTCCAAAGTTCACAATGTTCCTCTATAGATGCCGGATGTAGCACGGGTAGCAGCAGCTGTGTCACTCCAATGGACTCGCCCCTTTGTGTCACGGACAACACGCATGTACTGTCCGAGTCCTCGCTGAAGGGGTTGAGTTATGTAACTTGTGCTGAGGAAAAGGCCTATGCTTCTCCAGGACAAAATAAGGAAGCCACGCAACTAAGGAAGACCCAGGCCACAGCCAGTGCAGACTCTGGGTTTGGAAGCGGCCGGGACAGTGGTCACAGATTATCAAAGATAAAAGAAACCACAGGTAAAACTAAGTGATATCATGACACTCACTTCCAACACTATAAAAAAACCTGATATATTTCACCAAAATCTTAAATAAATTACAAAACAACAATTTTTGGAACCTGAAAACAAATATTTTCAAAAGGTATTTAGAAAATTACAGGGGGTCCTTGGTTTGCAATGATCTTCATGAACCAATACATTCTTTGGTCTCTATTTTAGATCTATTTTTATTTCTTCGGTAGAATAGGGTTTAATGGAGCGTTTGCCCCTTTGTGCGCCATTGTGGGATGGAGTGTTGTGTTTTCCCGGCCAATACTCCATGAATCCTTCATTTGCGTCAAAATCAGGGCGGGACGGAGCGCACCCAAAGTGCGCCATGCTTGACGTGAGGAAACAGAAATTGGATTCGCTGATGTTCCTGAATGGCATTGGCACGCAAACTGAAACTTCTTTCAGATTATGTAGTTGGCCGTGTATGTGACGTGGGAAAAAGACGACACAAAAATGGAAATTGTCATTTGGTGTCAGGTGAATGCTTAACGGTTCTCTGTTTTCCTCCTCCCCCTAGTGTAGCCTGCGCACAGCAGAGGACGCTTGGAGAAGAGACATCTTTAGTGCTCTGTCATGAGACCAGAAACACCACCACAGTCATGTCACCATCGTTATTAGAAAGCTGCACAGAGCCCGGTGGGCTAAAATGGGCCCGACCTGAGTCCAACCCACATACCTTGCCTTCCCCCTCTAGCGGATCCTCTTGCGACCTTCTCAAAAGCAGCCTCAGGAAGCCACGCCGGGTTCCAATGCACAGGAGAAGCTGGAGCACGATGATGCCAGTTTCCAGGAGTTTTGAGGCAATGTTAGAGAGGACCAAAGCTACGTTCACAGGGAAAAGCGCTGGTCAGAAATTAGAGTCGCAACATCGCTCGAAAGCTCAGCGCATACTGTATGCCAAAACTGTCACCAAAAGCTTGTCACATGGTTCGGTCACCTTAAATTCAGCATGTGGACGGCTGCCGCAGTTAGCAACAGCGCGGTTGGATGCAGGCGCATTGCGATGTCGTAGGCCGGTCAGCTGCTGCTTCATCTGGAGACAGAAGAACACTGAGCATGATGACAGGCAGACCTCCCAGCTCAGGTTCTCTGTCGTCTCGACGGGCGATAAGAAAGCGGAAAATAAAGCTGAGCAGAGTACCAGGGCCGAAATGAGCCTGGAGGAGAGATTGGCTCATGTCAATTCAATGAAGGGAAAAACCTACAGCCTTCGTACGGGGTTTGCACTTGCACGCACGGACGCCGTAGAGATGATTAGCTTGCTACGTTCCGGCCCTGCGTCGAAAGGTAAGAACATGGAGGCTGGCGACGCTGACACGGAGACCTTCTCTCAACTGCTCATCACGCAGGCTAAAGTGCTGAGCAGCGCCTGCGCTCAGATGGCCGCAGAATACGGCAGCCCAGAGGAGTTGCTGCTCACGCTGACGCACAGCTTCCACACACTCTGCTGCCTCACGCAGGCCTGCATGTCCCTTGAGGAAGGCCTGCGCAGCGACACAGCGCGGCGCCAGTTGCTCGCTAAGGTGGACGAGGTGCTCATCAACTACGTGTGTCTGCTGAAAGCTGCCGAGGCGTCTTTGGTCAGCTCCCCCGAAGACCCATGTGTGAAGGCACTGACGCATCACTCTGCCAACATGTCTGCCATCATAGACACACTAATCCGCTTAATGACAACACTGTGCAACAAATAACGTATCCCAATTATTTGATTTTGAAGCCATAACTAAAGAAACATGGGTGTAACCACCCATGTGAACTGCTGTGAGAGAAAAAAAATGCCTTGTGTACACTATATTTTATTAAACAATGTAGAAATATTTGAATCACAGAATTGAAAAAAAAATAAAGATTTAAGCCTTCTAATATGATGCATACAGACGTCCACCCAAGTATTTAATATTATATTATAAGAAATATTTAAATTATATATTGGTTGTATCAAAGACTTCTCATAGTATGTTGTTTTGTAAAAAGTAAAAATATCTAATATGGTGGGGGAATAATATGTACAGCTGCAGACAAATCATTGCACAGGAAGCGATTTCATAAAAAAAAAATGCACTTTTTCATTTGCTGAGTGATTAAATGGACACTGTGTACACTTCCTTGTCATGTTTTGGTCAACATCATTAAAACTTCAAAATACCTCAAACAAGGCTCCAATGTTTACTTATCTGTATGACCAAATTGCATTTTTTTCCATTGATTACTATATTTGCACATGCAAATTTCGAATGCATTCTTGTCTCCGAGGCGTCAAATCAGACGCACACAATCTGAGAGAATGGTGATTTTATTGACCAATTTGCATTACTCACATGCTGCATGTGTAATTTCATAACTATGTGAAAATAATTCATGCTTTTACCATTTACGCTGGGTTGAGTGCTGGTGATGCCTTTTGAATTAGTGATGATGGTGGGCTACTTCAGTTTGAGTGTTCAGCGTTAAGTGTCAGAGCAGACAAGCACATTGCATAATGTTAACGTGTCTGGGTGGGGGGGAAATGGAGGGGTGGTGCTATTATAAGAGGCTGACCTGGTGGAGGTATTTTTTCAATATTTTACCATTGTGCGCTCAAAAATGGGGAAAAAATGAGAATCTAATACACTTCTGAGATGGTGCTTCGTTGAATTTAACTACGCATTTGGTTGGCTTTTATATTTTTGCATGTAGCAGTCAACCACATAGTGATAGGAATCCTTCAAAGGTATCCTAAACAATGTCCTTTTTTCAAAACACAATTTTTTGGATACCACAATGAGGCCAAGTTACTTTTACTTGTGCTAGAAAAGTTAGCCTGTTAAGCTAACACGGCTAGTTAGTTATATGTCTACTGCTTTTTAAGCAGAAAACATTTTAACACTTGTAAGAGTTAACAGAGCTAGACATTGTAACCAGCGTTGCTACTTGAATATTAATCTTTAATTTATCAGGCAATGAATTGGCAAGACTTATTGTTTTTGAAAAAACTAACAAGATTCTCAGTCTCCATTGTTTATCTTAATGCATGCAACCAACTACGCTTCTGAATTAATTTTTTACGAACTCTCAACCCATGAGTAGTACTTTGCATGTAATTGGACAGAATTTGGAATTCCCTGTCAACATTGTCAATTTGTGAAGCTTTTCAAAAACTGAATTCTTCTCGTCCAAATATACTCTCAGAGGTCCCCATGATGTAAGGAAGTTCTGTCAATTAAATCATGCTAAATATGACAAGAGAAATTCTATTCTGTTCTCATGTGCGTGTGATCATAGGGAAGTGATACTGTGTAAACACTCGCTCTTCAGGCACCTGGTACTTTCATCTCTCACTGACTATTGCTTTGACATCTCTTGTGAAATCATGTTCTTTCATCTGGTAAGTCGCGTTTATTCTGACTTTTGCATTGGAAATTTGGGATTTAGAATTAGTGGCAGGTCAGGCAGATTGGTGTAAGGACTGATTTCTCAACAAGCAAAAGGTAATTTTGTTTAGTTGTGATTTTTTGCTGTCAGAGAGATACATATTTAAGCGCTCTGTAAAAACGGACGTAACTTCATTTTCATGCCAGCCCGAGTCTAGTTTAGTGTCTTTGGGGTCGTGTTGCCCACACTTTGGCATTTTTGGCGCAGGGGGTTGCCTCACACCGGTGTCATCCGACAATTTGGGAACAGAAAGTAGACTGTGTCGTCTATGTGCCGAGGCGATGGACTAATTCAGCGTGTTTGTGCATTTGTTAGACGCGCTACGCCTCACTACATATGTGTGCGCCATTCCCTCTGAATCATTTTAGGAATAACTTCATTGAACGAATTATAATTGTTATGGTGTTAAAAACATTTCAGTAGCACCCCTGTCACCCGGCACTATTGCAAGTCGAGATATTGAGGATTTTTTTTTTCTGGGCGTGGATGTAGAGAGTGGATGACCCTGATGGTCTTGCTGGGCAGCTGTAGGTCAATGTGTAGAATATGTTGCCCTGTTACCAAATGTCAATGTATTGCTGAGGAGAACTGTACCATACCAGAAGTGACATAATACAATAATACAACCGGAGATAAACAAATTACACTCATTGTTAACTGTCATGCCACTCACCCCAAAACAAATGCACAGATTATTTGTAATATTTGTATTATAATATTTTATTTTATTTACATTTTCCCACTTTGGTGCTTTTCAAGGTGACTTCCATACGGATGGGCGTGGCACTTCTAGGACTGATCTGCTGTACTTCCAAACGGGCATCTAACACTATATACCCCAAAACTCTGCCATGCGAAGTAAGTGAGTTCAAGAACGGGACTGTGGTGCTGGTGGACTGCAGCGCCAGAGACCTCAAAGAGATCCCACAAGGAATTCCACGAGACACCACCAATCTGACGCTCACCATCAACCATATACCCAACTTGACCTCGACGTCCTTTGGCAGCTTGGAGAACCTGACTGAGCTTGACATGAGGTGTAACTGCGTGCCCATTAAAATCGGATCCAAAGATCGCATGTGCACCAAGAGTTTGCTGATCGAGGAAAATGCGTTCACCAGCCTACGGAAACTACGAGTACTCTATTTAGATGGAAATCAACTGAACAGCATACCTAAAGGACTGCCTTCCGATCTACTCGTGTTGAGCCTAGAAGTCAATCAAATCTATCAAATTTTTCCTGCAAATTTCTCCACAATCACAAGTGTTGAGATGCTTTATCTTGGTCAAAACTGCTACTATCGAAATCCATGCAATTTTTCCTATCAAATCCAAGATGGTACTTTTTCACAGCTTCACAATTTGACTTTGTTGTCTTTGAAGTCAAACAACTTATCTTTTATTCCACATCAACTACCTACAAGTCTGAAGATGTTATATCTATACAACAATAAAATAGAGAGGGTCACAGAAAATGATTTCATAAACCTAACGAACTTGGAGATTCTTGACATGAGTGGAAACTGTCCTCGATGTCACAATGTTCCTTTCCCATGCACCCCATGCCCGAATCAGTCCCCGCTTGAAATAGACAAGTCAGCTTTTAGATGGTTGACAAAACTCAAGGTTCTCCGTCTGCACAGTAACTCTTTGCAATTTGTGATGCCCGAATGGTTCGACGGTGCAAGAGAGCTGAGATTCCTTGATCTATCGTCAAACGATTTAGCAAGACATATAGAAAGTACACATTTCCCTCGTTTTCTGAGCAAACTGGAAGAATTGGACCTTTCATTTAACTATGAACTACAGCAATATCCCCAAACTTTAAATTTAAGCAAAGATTTTTCCAAGCTCGAGTCTCTTAAAATTCTTCGTATAAAAGGCTTTGTGTTTCAGCAGCTGACACCCGAGGGCATTGCTTCATTAAAGCCTCTACCCCACTTGGAAGTTGTAGACCTGGGTACAAACTTTATTAAAAATACAAACCTTAGTATCCTAATGGGCTTGCCAAATTATAAAATGGTCAGTCTATCAGACAACAAAATATCAGCCTCATCGGAAGAGCAAAACGCCGTCGGGGGAAAGGAGAGGGCGTCGCGCCGGCCTCACATGCTGGCGGACTACCAAATAAAGGAATTGCGAGAAATGCAGTACTTCCGATATGATGAAGAAGCACGTAGCTGCAAACATAAAGATAAAGAATTTGCAGTTGCTAAGTCATTTGCCAAAAGAGAATGCACTAAGTTTGGAAAAACACTGGATATAAGCCGGAATAACATTTTTTTTTTACAAGCGGGGTTTTTAAATCTGACCGAGCTGCGGTGCCTTAATCTGTCGGGAAATGCAATGAGCCAAAGTCTGAATGGTTCGGAATTTAGCTACCTGACTCATCTAAAATATTTAGACTTTACATTCAATCGTCTGGACTTGAGCTATGCCTCTGCCTTTCAGGAGCTGAAAAATCTCGTCACCCTTGATATTAGTTACAACAACCATTATTTTGAATCTGAGGGCCTCACTCATATGCTGAACTTCACAAAGCACCTCAAAAAACTAACGACGCTGCGCATGAACCACAACAAGATTTCGACGTCGACAAACACTGAGATGGAGAGTGAATCTTTGAAGAGACTTGAGTTTAGAGACAACCGATTGGATATGTTATGGAGGGACGGTGACACCAGATTTGTCAATTATTTCAAGAAACTGTTAAACCTGACAATACTTGACATCTCCAGAAACAATCTAAATTTTATCCCATATCAAGTGTTCAGCGGTCTGCCAGACAAGCTGTTGGAGCTCTACATAAAATACAACAGATTGAAATATTTTCCATGGGAAAAACTACAGCTTCTACGATCGTTGCAAGTCTTGGATCTCACTGGGAACAGTTTATCGACAGTTCCACGCATGCTCTCAAACTGCACCAGATCTCTCCAGAAACTCATTTTGCAAAAAAACAAAATCTTGACCCTCTCCCCGAATTTTCTCAAGGACGCCCATAACTTCACATATTTGGATGTTAGTTTTAATCACATACAACACATTGAGCAATCTAGCCTTCCAGAAGATGTCGTCAATCGGATGGAAATGCTACTTTTGCACAACAATGATTTTGTGTGCTCATGCAATGTCACTTCTTTCGTCATGTGGCTCAACAGCACCAAGGTGCCCATCCCCAAACTGGCAACACAAGTGACCTGCGCCACCCCAGAGACACAACGAGGCAAGGCGGTGATCTCGGTGGACCTGCTGGCCTGTCAACACAATGACTTGTCAATCATTCTCTATATGCTCAGCGCTTCCCTCGTCCTGAGTTTCCTCATCCTGTGCATCTCCAGTCATCTCTTCCTGTGGGATGTCTGGTACATCTACCATTTCTGCCAGGCCAAGCTCAAGGGCTATGGCCGCTTATACTCCCAGAATTCTCTCTTTGATGCCTTTGTGCTGTATGACAAAGACGATCCTGCTGTGTTTGAGTGGCTTACAAAGGAAATGTGTGTCCATCTGGAGGAACGAGGAGATCGCCGCTTGACTTTGTGTCTGGAGGAGAGAGACTGGATTCCTGGCTACCCGCTTATTGACAACCTCTCGCAGAGCATCCAGAAGAGCAAAAGGACCGTATTCGTTCTGACCAATAAATACATCAAAAGCGGTAACTTCAAGACTGCTTTCTACATGGCCCAGCAA
The DNA here is from genome assembly GCF_059441095.1 of Idiotropiscis lumnitzeri. Classification (NCBI taxonomy): domain Eukaryota; kingdom Metazoa; phylum Chordata; class Actinopteri; order Syngnathiformes; family Syngnathidae; genus Idiotropiscis; species Idiotropiscis lumnitzeri. The sequence continues at coordinate 11,014,973 of NC_142404.1, read as the reverse complement.
AGGTTAATGGATGAGAAAAACGACGTGATCGTCCTGATCCTCTTGGAGAAAGTGCCTTGTAATTCCAAGTACCTCAGACTGCGGAAAAGGCTGTACAAGCGCTCCATTCTTGAGTGGCCAACAAACCCTCAAGCTCAGCCATACTTCTGGTTCAGCGTGAGAAGCGTTTTGGCCACCGAAAGCCACAAGCAATACAACAACCTCTTTAAGGAGACATTGTAAAAAAGATCAGTATCGCTCTACAAACAACTCCTGCCACATTCTCCATTACGTGTCTGTTAAAGGGTGATAACTTCAACTTCACTTTTTTTTCCTTTTGTTTCATTTTTTTTTCTTTACTACGCCGAATGTCCAAATGTTACAGTACTTAAACTTCTCCGCTTCATTCAATAAATGTTATATTTATGATGCTGACAGTTTGAGCATGTGACAAATGAATTCACTTTTACAACTATCGCCTACTCTTGTGATTCAATCAGCTTCATTGAATTGATTGTGGTCCACCTTGGATGTTGCACTGTCAAGACCTTTTATTGGTTGCGTTTAAAAGGCTATTATGTAAATGCATCGTTCTCAAGTAGCCGACAGACCTTCTTGCTCATTCATACTTGTAGTCCAGCCCGAGTTGTGTTTTAACCAAAGTCCCTGGAAGCCACAAACAGTGCAAATTAGACCAGTAAAGATTTCTACATATCTGCAATGATTGTTAAGTGTACCGTGAACGTTCTATCATTACAATTCAAATAAAATATTGTTTTATCATGAACGCTTCTTTTCAGGCATAAAACACTTCTCATTTTTTTTCAACAGTTCATGAAACAAGGAAGTAATGCTCTAATGCACTTCTGCAATTCTATTTCTATTTCTGTACTACAACTCAATGTATGAACCCGTCGGAGGCTTGCCACCTTTGTTTGATTAGGGGGGTTTATTGAAAGAATACAATAAATACAGAAATAGGTTTGAGCATTTTTTTTAAAACAAGTGATTCCAGCCTTCGTTGCCCAACAAAACATTTGAGAATTCAAAGGAATCAGTGAAGCATCTGCAATGGTGAGTGCCCCAAACTTGTCAATATACATTTTCAAGTATTACATGTCTCCTCCAAGCAATAACACAGACAGAAATGTTTGTGACTACCTTTGTTCATCGATCAAGCTTAAGACATTTATGTAATAAACATTGGCTTGCATCTGTTCGTGTGCTGAGAATTTATGAACTGCACCTAAAGTTACTCAGAAGATGTAATAGTTATTTAGGCACTAGAATCCCTGAAACAACTTACCCCATAGTTGTCAAACTCAAGGCCCGGGGGTCAGATCTGAGTCATCACATTGTTTTATGTTGCGGCACCAACGCAAATAAAATCAGTTTTGCTTCTTGCTAATTGGACGTGTTTTTTTAGATTTAGCAGAAAATCTGTATGCATCTGTTTCCATTTTTTTTGTATCCAATTTTTTTTTTTTTTTTTTTTACATTTTTTTTCATCAAATCCACTTCTTAAGTTGAACAACAGCTGTGTATACTTATGTATTTTTTGTCCATACTTACTGTCTATTATATGTATAATCAAATGGAGGGTCAAATGTAGTATGTAGTCATAGAAATTTTTTTTTTAAACTTTACTTTTCTTTTTTCATAGAACTGTGACGAGCCCTCATTAATTATCACTGAAGACAAAACAAATTGGCTAACATAGCTGCCATCTGCTGGACATATTTGGTACTATTCAAACAGATATTCCCCTGGCGAAGCGTAATGGTCAGCAAGTTCAAGCAATTTTTTTAATTATCTTTCTTTTTCATTTACAGACTGCCACATTTTGGATGCACTTGCTGCTACTCTGGTCTTGTTTTCCGTCTGTTGCGAATAAACCTGAATGGATGTTACCCCAGTTCCCTTGTGATGTCAAGCGCTGGAATGTCTCAGAGGTCATATTTGACTGCAAAGGGCGTGGACTGCAAAAAATACCATATGGGATAACAAGTAACGCAACAATGCTGAACTTATCAGAAAATCAAATCGAACATATTAAATATACGGCCTTTTCCAGCCTGACAAATCTTACTCACATCATCCTGAACCAGGCAAACAGGAGGAAACCAGTGAAGATTGATGACAATACGTTCAGAAACTTGACCAACCTGCGTGTGCTGGGGCTGAATGGCAATTGCCTGACGGCAGTGCCTGTCACACTCCCTCTCGGTTTGAATGTCCTCACGCTTAACAACAACAACATATCGTCTTTGGATAACAGCCGCCTTATCGGACTGACAAATGTCACACAACTATTGCTATCCAATAATTGCTACTACTGGAACCCCTGTAGGACAAATATGAACATTGCGGCAGGCAGTTTTGCGGCAATGACCAAACTGCGGGATTTGGAGCTGTCCTTCAACAACCTAACCGAAGTACCCAAAGGACTGCCCTTATCATTGCAGACGCTACAACTGGAATCCAATCAAATCGAATACATATCAAAGTATGATTTCCAAGGCATGAATCAATTAGAACTTCTCAACTTGCAAGGGAATTGTCCAAGATGTCAAAGTGCTCCCTATCCCTGTGTTTCCTGTAAAAACGAGTCGCTTGTCATTCACGCGGACGCCTTTGACGATCTCGTACAGCTCCACACTTTGAGCCTGGCAGGAAACTCTCTGACCACCATGAACCCTTCCTGGTTCAAGAATCTAAACCAACTTAAAGAGCTGTTAATCTCCTTTAACTTATTACATAAAGTAATCACCGGGGAGGCTATGTTCCTTAAATACCTTCCCAAGCTTGAAAAACTTGATATTTCCTTTAATTTTTTATTGAGGTTCTATCCTCAAAGAATACATCTTTCCAAGTATTTCTCACATCTAGTGTCACTCCGAATTTTGCATTTGGCAGGTTTAGTATTCCAGGAAATTGGAACGGGCACACTTGAATCTCTGTATGATCTGAAAAACCTGTCTACACTGAACTTGGGGACCAACTTCATCATTCGGTCTGAGTCCAGCATATTTAGCAAATTCCCAAACCTGAAGATTATATACCTTGGAGAAAACCGTTTATATCCAACTAAGTTGAGAAGTGTGACGCATTCAGGAGAGGGAGACCATCCAGTTTCAACATTCACCATGGGCCAGTCGAACATTTTTGAGATAACATATGACTTTATCAAACAGGAGTGCTACGATTCTGGGCGAGTGCTGAGCCTCAGCGCAAATAATCTGTTCTACATCTCCCCGCAGCAGTTTGAAGGCTACAACAACATTACATGTCTTAACCTCTCGGGGAACGGATTCTCTGCAGCGCTTAACGGCACCGAGTTCTCCTCAATCACGACGCTCACGTATCTAGACTTGGCATTTAACAAGATCGATCTGGCCTACGACAATGCCTTCAGCGAGCTGAAGAACTTAGAAGTACTGGACATAAGTTACAATTCTCACTACTTTAAATCCTACGGCATAACACATAATCTAAACTTTCTACAAAACCTGCCTGTCCTGAGAGTGTTGAATTTGAGTCATAACTCTATTTCGACATTGACAAGAAAAAATATGTACAGCAAATCATTGTCAGAATTACAGTTTCGAAGCAACAATCTTGGGTATCTATGGAAAGGAGAGTCCTCATATATTTCACTTTTCAGAAGTCTAACAAATTTAACCATATTAGATATATCGGATAATCACATCACCACACTTCCCGACAACGTTTATGAGTTTCTACCACAAAAACTGACGATGTTACGTATAAGTCACAATTCCCTAATAAGTTTCAGATGGGACAAGCTAAACCATTTCGTTCATCTTCAGAATTTGGACCTGAGCTTCAATGCCATATCTGATGTAACAGGTTTCGACGGCAATACTCCCATCCAGTTGCTCTACCTGGACCTGAGTCACAATAACATTTTCCACTTAGATGATGGCTTTCTGAGAGGCGCCAAAAGCCTCAGGACTCTTTCCCTTAGCCACAACAAACTGACCCTCATTAATCAGTCAACCTTCCAATTGAGCCCTGAATCTCCATTACAAGAGTTGATCCTGGGGGATAACCCCTTTCAGTGCACCTGTCACATGTTAGACTTCATTCTATGGATTGGGAACAGTGGTGTGCACATCCCCCGACTGACTACTAGTCTGAAATGTGAAGCACCAGAAAATCAGAATGGTCATGCACTCATTTACTTTGACATCAAACAATGTGTGAATGGCAGTCACGCTTTTTGGCTCTGGTTGATATCGAGTTCCTTCATTGTTGGTTTTATGCTTGTGGTGACGATTGCTCACTTATTTTACTGGGATGCTTCCTACATTTTACTTTATGTGAAAGCAAAATGGATGGGTTACCACACCTTGAAATCGGGCCACAATGTTTATGATGTTTTTGTGACTTATGACACCAAAGATCCGCAAGTCTCTGAGTGGGTGATGAGAAACCTAAGGGTGAAGCTGGAAGAAGAAGGTGAAAAGAATCTTCCTCTGTGTCTGGAGCAGAGGGACTGGCTTCCTGGAGTGCCACTGATGGATAACCTCTTTCAGAGCATCCGCCAGAGCCGCAAAACAATGTTTGTACTCACCAAGGGCTACGTCAAGACTGGGGTCTTCCGGCTGGCCATGTACCTGGCCCATCAACGGCTGCTGGACGAAAATGAGGATGTGATCGTGCTGCTGATGCTGGAGCCCGTGCTGCAGCATTCCTACTTCATGTGGCTCCGCAAGAGATTGTGTGGTAAAAGCGTGGTGGAGTGGCCCAAAACGCCAGCCGCTGAGCCTTGGTTTTGGCTAAACCTACGGAATGTCATTAGGGTGGACAATCAGGTTATGTACAACAAGACCTACTCCACGTACTTCACCAATAGGTGATGCAGTCCCTCCTATGCACCATTTTTTCCCATTTCATTTTGTTCTGTGACTTGTGCAGTTTTGTCAAGACATTGTTGATATCTTGCAATGATCATGATAATATTCAGCTAGTTCTGCTTCTTTTTCTTCTTGTTTTATTTAGTATGATCCTTTAAAACCAGAATTATAGCCACACAATAAAATGGAAATATCTGAATGTCAAACCAGTGCCCTTTACTTGATGTCTACTTAAGTAGAACTTAAAAAAAAATAAAATAAAATGATCAGATGGGCAGGTAGGTAGACAGGCTGGATGGATGGATGGATAGATAGATAGATGATGTGAACGGACAACTTTTTTCAGTTCATTTCAATCCAATTCTATTTATAAAGCGCAAAATGCCAACTGAAGTTCTCTCGTGACATGGAGGAGGTTAAAGAGCACATCTCTCAGGTCTTAAAAGACATTATTCCATTCGGCCACACAGGGTCACTGCTGTAGCGTTTTCCACAGCGAGAATGTTGGGGAAAATAAAACGCCGTTCAACTTGGGAATATTTGACTGTGAAACAAAAACACTTCATTTCTTGAAACCTGAGTAAACACAGACATTAATGAAATTCCGGTGAGAGGAGGAGAGAAACCCAAATCTGATAGATAAAAATTATTTTATGAAATAAGGACAGCTGCTTCTAAAATTAAAAAAACAATAGTTAAAAAATACCAAAAACGGTTCACTGTGAGCATTAGGGAACAGAGAGTGTTAAATCCAGAATAAAAAAAATAACTAAATAATAACATCAACGTGCCATTAAAAAAGACGGCCCGTGGCGTGACGTCATGATAATTTGCATACTTCATCGTATTTAGCGGGTACTAGCGGAAGTATACGCCACTTTTCCCAGCCTGACTTGACGTGTTGCATCGCGCTACAGCTGGTAAGTTCACGCCTTGTTTATTTGTCTTTTAATTACTTTGTATTTTTTTGTTTCTTTTTTTAAAGCGTAGACAGGTCACTTTATGCAATTCTTTTTTTTTTTTTCTTCATTGCTGATTTTGAATGTCGGTGCACCATCCGTTCTGTCCATTCTACATGCGTAATGCGTTTTAGAAAGATTACTTTGATCAAATATTCAGCTTGCTCGAGGTCGATATTGGTGATGTAGATGAGATTTAAACGTGTTTTGAGTTCTGCGTGTAGTTTGGGGGCTTCGGGAGCGTGCTTTTATGTCGCTCGAACAAAGGGCGTTGGTTCTGCATCTACGCGTTAAAACTCAGCGTCTTTCTCCAGTCACATGCTTTGATTCCTTAGTTTTTCACCATCTGCCCCAAATGCAACCCCCCCCCCACCCCGCGTTATTCTGTGGTTCAACAACGCAACTGAAACTATTTTTTATATTTAGTCTGCGCCACCATGAGTGACAAACCCAGTGTCGACGAAGTCACAACCTTTGACAAGACAAAGCTGAAGAAGACCGAGACCCAAGAGAAGAACACACTGCCAACCAAAGAAAGTATGTGCATCTTCTTACAAAAAAAAAAAGTTTAGCATAAATGTTGAGCAAATGTTTCTCTTGCAGCCATCGAGCAGGAGAAGTCGGTGTGATGACCAACCCAATATGTGCTGTACATTCCACGAGCCCTTTGGCTGAACTCCACCTGCAATAACTGGCCAAACGCCCATCCCATCACTTGGCTGTATCACCTTATTGGCACAGTGAAGAATGGCTTGTTGACACGGGTCCACAGTCCTCTTTTTCTGTGGTGGCATCTCCTGGTGTAGGAAGAGTAGAACCACACCATAATGGGCAAACTCACTCTGCAATGCCTGGAAATGCCCCCACAGAAACCAGTTTTTTTTTAATGTAAATTGGGAATAAATGTTTGTTAAATATGAAAATAAAAATGTATAAAGTGTCAGTTCTGTCTTGATTTGATTGGTTGAAATGTTTACTTAAATGGGGTGCCTGAATGGAATTTTGGTAGATTTGAAACAAGACAATGGTATGAAAGTAGACATTTTAATAGGCAATGCTTTGAAGCTAACACAACTGTTAAGGGGTGGAGAAATTTGTTGTGACTAAGTGATGGCAGCTGCATTATGTGCATGCATCAGATCATTATGTAACTAAACGAGCCCCTTATAAGCTGTGCCTTCAAAATGGGCTCTGCTGTGAGAGCAACACGAATTTACATTCCTCCTTGTTCCTGCGAGGACTGCAGTTTTGGAATTGCAATGATATGGCTGGTGTTTTGTATTTTTAGCTAAAAGTCACCATTCCTACCCTGTACATGCAACTGAAAAAATTTCCTGTTTTCATCAATTGCTTTCAAACTTGAATTTTGAAAAAAAAAGATCTCAATTCACATTCCAGGTGTTTTAATAGCACCGAGTTGTTACATGTGATCTTGGAACTCCCACCACAGCCAGTTGAGAACCAGACCCTTTTTCTGCAGTAGAAATTCACCATCCTTTCATCTGCGTCAACTCCATAAGGCGCCGCGCCTGCCTGTCTGGCCTGTACAGATTTCTTCCATTCCGTTGACTATCGACAGGTGGCCGAAATTAGCTTCTTCTACACTGGAATGGTTCCATAAAGAGAACAAAAATCCATACATGGGCGTGAATAGAGGAGTTTTAGCAAATAGCTGTTCGAATGGTGAATCGCAAATTAGTAGAAGTTAACTATGTATTGATACTGAAGGACATTCTTGTTTAGTAACTGAAATAAAAATGACAAAAAAAATCACAAAAATGTATTATGTACATTCAAAGCTCACTGCATTGTCAATTATTTTCTGTTACGCCCGTCTCCGGGAAGTAGAAAACATTATGCGCCTCCGCCCGTCCAATTCTCCGCCATGACTATAGTATTTTGTCTATAAAATTGTTCGAGGCCCTCCTCTGCATAGCATTGAACCCTCCATCCATCCATAATCTGAGCCGCCTCACCTAACAAGGGTCAGGAGCATGCTATCTCAGCAATCATCAGGCAGAAGGCAGGGTACACCCTGAATTGTTTGCCAGCCAATCACATGGCACACAATGACAACCAATCACACTCTCTCCAATGCAGTACGCTTTGACACACTGTGGTACATTGTGATATTAATATATTGCGCTTACGCTTGCCCTCAGAGAGCATCTATGTTCTTGACTCTCCATGTTGGTATCTAAGCTGTATCACTGTCATTCTGTCAGCTTTTGGACAATCCAGAAAAAATTGTGGGGAAAATAATCAATAATTCAACCCTACTAGATAGGAATAAAAGTTGTCAGAGTGGTTTTGTGGTTTGTGGGTCAGTTGATTGCAAGAAACCTCCCCCCCCCTCTTGGTTGGCAGGTTTGGGGGAAGGGGCGGCACAGCTAAAGAATGTTATTCCAGTTCAGGCATGTTTTGGGGGATGTGCCTAAGGGGAGAAACCAGCTACTGAGGCAAGACAACAGTCCTCTCTCTCTCTCTCTTACTGCCTGATATAAACAGCAATGTTCTTAAAAAAAAAGAAAGAAATCACCTGTTCAACTACACAACTGGCGTAAACTATGAACTACCAAGCAGACGCAACAACAGAGAGTAGATAACAAAACTGTTTGAGTGGCAAGCTTGGGGCTGAAAGGAACAGGAACAGGAAGTCAGACAAACACCCACTCAGGAAACGACTCCAAAAAACAGCACCATAAGGAATGCAAGACAAGGTTATTTATACGGATTAATTTCACACGTACGTCAATGTTCTGTAACAAAATACATATTGGAAAGAAAGAAAAATATTTAAATTCCATCCCATTACATACATTCAGAGGAATAATTTAACAAATGATTAGAGACAGTAGGAGTTTACTGATCTACAGAGCTACAGCAGTTATGTCACTGCTATTACTTTTTTTACATGAACGCTTAAATCACAATTGTAGCGTATTACGAATGTGTTATTACAATCCAAAACTATTGCATCCTATTGGTCTTTAGCACTGCACCAAGAAAAGAACAATTCCTCTTTGTCTTCATTATCATACTCATGGTGGGAAAAAAAAATCGGTGCCGCTATTGTGCGATTGGCGGACACAAAAGTTGTGGGCGCTCTCCAATCTCGTCACTACAACGGCTTTGTGTGAGCGAAACATTCCTTGCGCTTTACGTCAGGTTTAATTAAAGGTTTCCTTAGACGAATCGCTACAGCGCTTCAAATAATTAACTTGGTACTGAGTTTGATATGAACAAGAGCTTTCCTAAAGGTTTTACCTCAATTAAAGACAGACACAAGAGAAATTGCGCAACCAGCTTGTTCCTATCGACAGGCTGTTTAAAGTAATGGACAATAAACTTTGCTTCTTGCCTTGGTGGCTTTTGTAGTTACGAAGCGCATAGCAAGGCGAACGGCCAAAGGGCTTTCTGGCTTGTTATGTGAAACATAAGAACGCACTAAGTAAGGGAGGAAGAGACTGTGGAGGGACGGGACATTCCGATAGCCTGAATCATATCAACTTGTAAAAAAAAAAAAAGTCTCTAAACAGCTTAGAAGTGGCTTTTCTGTAAAGTAAATGGAAACCAACTCAATTCTGAGGGCGTCCAGCAAAAAATTGGTTTTGTATACAATACAAATGGAAACTCAAGAACTTTTTCCAGAGGCCTCCCTCCACTTTGGATGTCAAGTTAAATAGAGGCATTTACTTGAGGCATTATTACAACTTCACTGACACTGTGGATTATCTATTGCGCAAGGTGGTGATTATTATGAATACCAGGCAAGTGGAGTATTTACAAACGCACGTACTCATGACAGCGTGTCCAAAGGACAAGTTCTTTTTACGATGCATATTCTTTGTAGTTCTTCTGTTTATGGTTTTGTTTTAAGGTCCAAGATGGCTGTTATCAGGAATAATTTTCAAGAGGAGCCATCACATTTATAATTTGGTATTATTTCAAGTTTTTTTCTTCATTTCTACTGTGCTGTGTGACGGTTATCATGTGGAATATGTGACAGCTGCGATTGCATTATTCATTACACATTTATTTTTGTGTCACGGTGTGACAAATTGTGCAGAAAACTGTGGATTGTTTAGAGTCATTGTATTTATTGACATTATACACGGTGCCCGTTATCATAAATCACTGGCGGGCGTTATAGTAGTTCTCTGGCATACCTGCGCTGTGCTTGCACATGTCCGTGTACATACCTGATCGTGCTGGGCCATGCCCGCACCTCTTCTCGGCTGATGCCAGAGGAGGGAAAGTGTACCCAACTTGATTACACATCAGAGAACCTTCAGTGTCAAGCAGGCTCATGCAAAGCAAGGAGGGCCTAGTGTGAGTATACCCCAAGACAGTGTTTCACAACCTTTATGGAGCCAAGCCACACATTTTAAATGAGAAAAATGTCGCGGCAGGCCACCAGAACAAATTACTGAAATAATGATGATCTAGACCTGAGCCATGACTTACACTACACTTCTGTTGTATGAATGGCAAAAGTTTCTTACACAGGTTTACTTTAGGATGGCCGAGTGGTCTAAGGTGCCGCGTTCAGGACCCAGTCTCCCCAGGAGGCCTGGGTTCGAATCTCGAATTTCCCCATTGTGGGACTAATAAAGGGAATATTATTATTATTATTATTTACGTGTTGCCCTTGAAAGAAATATATTTAATTATTCTGCGGTTCACTATACTTTGCTGGCATAGAAAGAAAGAAACAGAAACATAATAACACCCTGACTGACAATCACTGCCCTAAGGGTCCTTATGTGAGACTCAGGCAAAATCTAAAAAAATCAGGTTTGAACAGATGCCATTGTTGAAATGATCTTTGTTCCCATGAATCTTCAAGCAAACACAGTATTATTGTTTTTGTCAAATGTTTTCAGGCTCCCAAATCGGAATTATGTAAAAAAAAAAAAGAATTGACTATATCATGCCTTGTCGTATATAATATATATTTTTTTTTTTCACAAAACACCGCAAACAGACTTACAAAGTTGTTTTTTAAACTATTTTTCCGATTTGAACCAAAAAAAAATGAGGATGATTTCCGCTATATGTTTAATTAGTTGGTTGGACATATAACAGATTCAAGTGTAGACTTTCAAATTGAAGTGGTGAATTTTCTCACCAAAAATGGCGTTTACATTTTAGAAATTACAAAGAGGCATATCCTGCAGAGTATTTCCATTTCAGGTTATTCCACTTTAAATTATTCATATACTGTATACATATAAAGGAAAAATTACAACAACTCTGTCACAGTCCAAAATCTACTGGACCTAATTGTATTTATTTCAAGTACAAAGTGCAATTGAACATTTAGTTTGACAAGCAGCTGTTAAGTGAAGCTTGCTGGTACAAAAAAAAAAAAAAGGAAGCTCACGGAAAGTGGCAAAAAACAGACCGCCTATATGGTAAAAGCGGAACAAACTCAAGCTGAACTCAACCGTCTCAGCAGGGCCACACATGATCTAGTTAGCGCAGAAATGATTCACTGAGCAAAACCATTTTTGACAGTGGAACCTGCATCCCATGGGACACCATAAGTGGATCTCAGTTTCGTAAGCATCGATTGATTAAGCATGAAAGGCTGGAGCTAAGATTCAAACGCTAAACTTCCAAGCCGTTGGGCAGTCATGCTAGCAACTACTCTTGCATGGCTCCTCCGTATTTAAACATCACAAGTAAACATGAACTTATAGTTAAAGTAGCCACACATTCTACACTCTTGCAGCTAACTAACTTCAGCTCAAAACAAACTGCAGCATGTCAAGCTAAAATATGAGACTAAATTATTTCGCAACATTGTGAAACACATAGCTGCGAGTGGTGAGTGTGGCAAACAAGCTCAGCTTCTTTGAGTTGCTTTTGAAGGCTTTTTTGCAATCCAAGTATGAATTAGGCAGATGTGTCCTGGCGGCAATGTAGTGTAGTGTGATTCAAAGTGACATGTGCATGCAAGCTCTCAGCAGGGGGGGGGTGCACGGCCTGGTGCGCACAGTAGCTCTCCGGCTGTGAAAGCGGCAACCAAACCCTGCCGAATGTCTCCATGCACATATAGTATGCACAGTGCATGTTAGGACGAGAGCAAGTGTTTCAAGCTTGAGCTTGAGCAAGAAACAATAGCACTGAATGTGCCTGACAGAAAGACAGGAGGAAGTGAGACAACGAGCACGTCCCTGTGTGCAAAAGAGGGAAGACAGAAATTGCAAGACAGTTTTAATCATGAGACTTCTCCTTTGGAAAGAAAGGGCTTGTTCGAGAATGGTGTATTTGATAGGCCGCTTGAAAAAATCGTTTATGTGTCTTTGCACACAGCCATGTGCCGTAACAGGAAGTGGCTTTGAAAGTGATAAATGAAATGTGTAGCACAGCTTGTGAATAAACAGTAGTGGCGAAAATGCAAAAAATACACACGTGCAAGTTTCCACTGGCGTTGCCTTGAATGCTTGAATTTCAGTTAAAGTGGACCTTATTATGCAAATTATGTCATAATGTGCACCTATGTTGCAGTAATCTCAGTTGAGGCAGCAACTTTTTTTGTGTGTGCAAGCCAACCGTCCGAAGAATGTGCTCGTCTGCATTCAACATGCCTAAGCGAGAAGTGCGCATGATGAGCACAGGCATGTGTTGACAGCGTTTGACGACGCTTTGCAAATACTTGAAAAAAATGCTTCCGTTTTTTTTTTTCTTCTTGTGTGCACACTGTGCACATGTAGAGGTGGTGTCAGGTAACAAGATAGAAATGGGTTCAAAGTTTCTCAACTGTCAGTACCATCTTCATGGCTGTCCTTTTTGCAGGCTATTTCAATTACTTTTTGCCTACAAGGGCAATTAAAACAAAAATGTTGAATCTTGTTTGCTTTTTTTTTTAATCAGTGCTTTTTTTAATATATTTTTATATGTGTCTCATGTATTTGTATTATTTTTGTGCATGTAATTATTAAATTTTTAAAATATTTCATCAATTATGTTAAATCACTTTATCAGTTGTTTAATTAATATTTTAAAATAAAAAGTATTCCAAATTGATTCATTTTATTATTATTTTATGATGGGCAGGTACTTTTTGACTGTGAGTGGTATGATGAACAATGACTACTCATCCATGTTTTTTTCTTGTTCTTGTTTGAAAATAATGGATATCATTGACTGTAAGTATCAAACGTTCTTTTCTAAAAACAGATTTGCATGAGCCCCAAAAGACGCTGGCCCACCGGGCATCTGCGCTCTAAGCCAGATGTCCACTCCAGCCTTGTTTCCAGCTCACCACGTCATGAGGATAACGTTATACAAAATGGATGTATTAATAATAAGGCCAAGGCCAGTCGTGTTCAAAAACCAAATGCTAGAGAATATCAGAATGTCTGCCTTCATAGTATGTGTAATCAATCTCACTAACATAATTGCAAATACACCCTTGTGATGAAAAGCGGAACAGATAATGGATGGATGATTGGATAATTGCAAATCCACTGAAAATATTAGTTGCTTGTACACAATGAAATGGGATGGAGATCCCATGCAAGAGCTTCATCAAAAAAACTCTGACTTTACAAAGATAATACTCAGTTTAGCAATAACAACAAACTCAGCCCCGACTCGAAACAGGAAATGAAACTTTTTTTTCGTCATTTTTATAAGGTTTAGTTGATGGACGCATTCTTAGAACCAAACAATGTTGAAACACAGACGAGCCAATGATTCCAACAATAATGGAGGCATTAAGTTAATCTGATGTTGGGGCATGTTTTATCGTGCTGGGCATGCATGTCCCATGAGCACTGAAGCGAGAGAGGGTCGGTTCACAGAACATTGTCTTGTAATTTAACATAAAAGAGCCGGTTTAGTGTCTTTTTTACCCACATTTTTAACAGGTTAAATGTTGCTTCACAGACACATCGATCCTCATAGTAAAGACACCTTTGTTTGCGCAATCCCAGGATTAGAAGACAAGTCATTTGCGAATCGCATTATTGCTGGTGTTGTTGTCCTCGTGGCCGATTATCTGCCAGCTTGCGATATAAAAGTACAGACAGCTGCAGCAGTATCCTGCCTTTGTTGGTGTCTGTGAAAAAGCAAAGGTTGGACCTCCTGCTAAAGCCATTACACGTTCAGAAAAGTCATCAGCCGCTCCGTTTTGCCACGCTTTCCTTTCTCCTCAATCATAAGCAAGTCTTAACAGTTCTCAAGATTGTAGCTTTACGCAGTTTTGCTTTTCTCGTGTTCGCATTATTTCTTTGAAACGTGCAAACATTAATGACTGATGATGATGAATGGACTGAATAAGGGTTGCTAAAGTAAAAAGAAAAACCCATGCAGAGTGAATCTTTTGCTCCTGCTGAATTCAGCTCCAGGGAATTCCCGTAAGATTTGCTTCAAATTCCAAGTTTTTGTTCAACTTCTGAGGCATATTTTTAGTCATGTTCTGTAAACTACCATTAGCGCGTTCGTATTTTGAGGTTCCGCTATGTGATGATGTGGCAGGAAGTGCAAACGGAGAAGTGAGAGTCAACTCGCCAAAGTACATTTACTGAGACGGTAGGTCAGCATCACACTTGACACTAAAAGTGTGTGTGGGGGGGGGGGGGGGGGGGTGAAGTTACGTTACCAATTGGCATCTGAGACAGAATTAATAAGACACTATCATGTTTTGTACCAGGAAAAAAAAATTAGGAGTCTCTCATCAAACCCCAGGAGGGGTAGAGGAGTTCTTCATGAATCCTTCACCCACCCCCCATGGTGCATTGTGTGTGCTGCTGTATTGGTAATGCGAGGAAATACAAACTGAAGACAAAATACAAAGTGCACTTCTGTCGTCACAGGAATCAATTTAAAGGGCTTGCTGGGGGTCGATTCGATCTCACTCGAGAGGGAGGGGGGGGCCAAGGTGGATATGTTCTCTGAATTGCTTGTATGAGTTCACGTTTATTTGACTCCTCCCAGGCACTGGCTGTACAAGCTATGAGTATTCATAATTTAGACTTCAATAAACCTAAAATGCATGTTGTCAGAAAAGCAGAGACTTGTTCATAGAGAAAACCCACACAAGCACAGGGGGAACATGCAAACTTGTCAGAGGAAGGCCTGAATTGAGATTCAAACACAGACGTGTTAATAGGAATGTACGCAGTTCCATGAAATTTGACAGTCTTCTCGAAATCTAAACATTATTGAGGATGCAAATTTACTATTGCGCAAGAGAGCCCTTCAAGTAAACAAGAAGTCGAGCGCAGACTTCTGTGGAATTGAATAATTCTAAACTTGCCCCTCTTACTCAGAGAAGAGCTTGTTCACCATCTACTGGATCACAGCTTCGCTCGGCCCCAATCCTAGTGGACTGTAACAGCCAACATTGCAAATGGAAATCAGTTTTGGAGTATTTTTTTCCAAATAGCAAACCGACTAACCAAATAACTAACTGATCAAAACTTAACTTTTCACACTTGGGAGGGAGTAAAAAGATAAAATCATAACACATACTATTTATATGCCTTCATGCCTCCATTAAGCTGAGAGTGCATAACCTCTAAGTATATTTTATTAGTGCACTCTTATCTGAGTCTGTCTTGCAGTCTGTGCGTGTCATCTCCCGCTGAGGGCAGGATGTGGTTGCGTCTGCGCATTACAAAGTCACCCATCAACTGTCACGCGTCTCCTTTTATAGTAAAAGCCTCGCTCTTGATCACTCTGAGTGGATGAGTGCGTCTCCGTGTTGACTCGGAGGCGGGGAGTCCGATAATGCCATTCACTGTGTGATCAAATTAGAACTTATTGTTTGAAAGCTCAGGATCGACTCAGGTCACTGCAATTGTCTGAATGAGTTCTAGTGGGGGTGGGTGGGGGTATGCCCACTCTGCAATGCTTGTGTAAACAATGCCTATAACATTATTTGCAACATGCATTTCCAAATATGCAGACGAATATGAGCAATATCATGTAGCAGATGCATTAGAGGTTGTTGTATTGAACTCTTCCAGGAAATACACAATCAATGGCCACCTTTCAAGTCAAGCAAATTACCTGAACCAAATTAATGCTGTCCATTGAAAAGCACAATTTCAACACTTTTTTTTTCATCGTTGTTATGGAGACACCTGCTTTTTTACTGGTCAGTGATGATACACAAAGAAAGTGAAGAGTGAAAAAGCACAAAAAATACTCCTGCAACAACAGATCACATCAAATCATGACTACCGCAGCCATATAGCAATATTACAAACAATAGGTACTCTAAAGCTAAACTAATGCAAGTAAGCCATCGTCAAATAAGTTCATTTCATAGTTGCCAAAGTTTGCAACACGTGACTAAATGTTGTAACCTTTAATCTGGCTGTCTGTTTTCTATCTTGGATGTTGGGACAGGTCTCCCCCTACTGGTTAACAGTTAGCTGTGCACATATGCCAAAGTAACAGTATAATAAGAAAACAGGTTGGATACTCACTAATGGACTGAGCAAATGATTCTACTCACACTTCTGACACTACAATAACGAAAGACTGTTATATTAAAATACAGTATTATAATAACGGTAAGACATTTTATTGTCAAATTATTCCGATTAATTTTAATGCTTCCCATTAAAACTAAGTGGAAAATCATCAGTCACCCACGGTAAGCTTTTGATAGTTTTGATGGCTTTACCACGTCGAATTACCTTTGAAGTGAGCTTTGGCAAAAATGAAATTAGGTGTCCAGATGTCTTTTAGCAGCCTTTAACTTCCACTGGAGACACATTCGAGGTATTGTGGGTCCAAGTCACAAAACCTCACATGGGCGCTTGAGCAACACAGGGGACTTTTCACATGACCTTGAATTGCTTATTTGCATATTATATATATATATATATATATATATATATATATATATATATATATATATAGAGAGAGAGAGAGAGAGAGAGAGAGAGAGAGAGAGATTTTAAAGTTACTCAGCCATCAGGGGATCCAATGCTAGTTGTTGATGGCTCTGAAACAATTACAGTACCCAACTTAAGATGATTATGTGTTTTACAACAACTACGATCATTGAAGTTGGTTCCCAAATTACCATTAAAGCATAAACCCATCCATCTCTGAGGTTAGGGAGGACCAGATGTTGCCGTGTGAGACCCCATTAAATACTTTTAGGACTGAACTCATGAGGGGCCTGTGTTTGAGCGTGCCTGTGTGTGTGTGTGTGTGTTGGGGGGTACTTAAACTATTAACTCATACGGCTCACATGACATGATCAAACACAAACACATGCCATGTAACATTCTCACAGGTAAGACAAAAACTGGATCAATTTGAGTTGCTTCCAGCCTCTTTGCAGACCTGCAGTTGGAATTCCATGTGGTATGTGTATTAGGTTTCAGTGAGGAGACATAATCCCCACCCCGCTTACAAACCCACCCCTACTTCACAACCAACCTAGTCGTCCTGACTTCTTTATTTCCAGAGGGCAAAGAGCAAATAATGGGACACTGAGTAGTGCTGCAGCTTTGAAGAAAAATATTTTTTTTTTCTTCCCGGGAGGAGTCTTTGTTGTGGAAGTAAATGCAAAGCGTGAGATCTGCGCTTGCACCGGAGCAATTGAGAGAACGTCTTAACAGCAACACAAAAGCCAGTCCGGGGGAAGAGAACTCCTAGCGATGAATCCAATCACTGTCTTCAGTGCGCTATTGCTCCTGCTCCACATTTCATCTCAAGATGCAGACGCACATAGGTGAGTTGTAAGCATGATGAGCATTTGTGGGTATTATTTTGATTTTTTTTAAACAGCATTCATATAACTAAATCTGCTCCTATATTTGGTTTAAGAATACCATGTGGGGCCAGATCAGAAAAAGACCCGTACTCGACCCTTGGGCTGTAGGTTCCCAAATCATGTTTGAAATTATTACACCAGATTTACACTTTTTTTAATCATTATAATGAGATGTTTACACTGTTCCATCTGTCAGTTAAACAGGGCAAAGGACGTTAATAACTAAATGGCACCTGTCACTTTCTCATGGTCTATTTTGGTTGATTTAACTCCTGTCTCGGATTCCGCAAGTCCCGCCAGAGCCAAAACTGTTTTCAGGGTTTTGCTGCCTGACTCCCCAAAACCGAGCTAACTGGGTGTCAAAACTTGGTGACTCGTTCTATTATGCATTCCAAAAATGTTTCATCTCTGTGTAAAAAGACTTATTTTACTACAGGTTCTAAATATACCCGTGAAATTGAATCCCTTTGCAGTGTACATTATTCTAAATGTGATGCCTGACACGCTGATGCCAGCACAGAAGGGGAGGGAAGGTGCCGGCTGACAAAAACAGAGTACACTAGAATATCACTCGGTGGAGCGAAGACTTCTGTCAATATCATAAAAATCATGGCACACATTACTCGAGTTTGCTTGTCCATCTGTTTGCAAGTCAACAGCCAACTTTAGAGTTCATGATGAAAAGTTACAAACGGATTGGCCATGACATTTTTTATTCAGGATGCCATGGATCGTCCCATTGATGAGTTGGCCTCATTTAACTTTATTATAATGCCAGGTCAGTGCTTAATTGTTGCGATAGGACCAATTGACGGGAAAAAGTGACTGGACGAAGAGGACCCAAAAGAGGCTCTGAGTGGCAAAAGTGAAAAAACTCCCGCATCAACACCTTGACCCAGATTCTCAACAATATTGAATGGTTCTTCATTTGCAAACACCGTTACAGGGAATTTGATTGTGTAGTTTAGACAGAATTCTATAACCAAAATAGAAAAATTGCAGTAAAAATTTCAGACCTCCCGCCGCCAAGGCAAACTGACGGTGGCAGTACTGGCCACCATCTTCTGCTGCTAAATTTTCACATTTAAGAAAAACCCTGGCCCCACAACAAAATCGAGTTTTCAATCATAGAAACCAAACCCATGCGATCTATGCTTAGCAGAGGTATAATGAGATGGTGCGTAAAGTGTCAAGGTGCAGGAAGCAGGAAGAGTCTGATTAGGGTGATTTTCACGCTCAATAAGCAACATCCTGTCAACGGATTGTTGCTCATTGGGGAATCCTACTTTTATCACCAAAGGGAACATGCACGGAGATGCCTCAGTTTGTCTCGGTTTTCACACCACTGCTATAATTAGCCTAAAAAAAAATTGTTGGTTTCCCTGAATTTTCCACTTTGGACATGCTTACATGGACTACTAAGCAACTCGTGATTTGCTACAAGCATCAAATGCAAACTCTCCACGTGGGCTATAAATATTGGTCCAACAATAAGATTACACATCTTACCTGAAACCTCTCTGCTCCTCTACAAAGGCAGCTCAGACAAGTTTCTACTGGAAGCCAACCGGGGGTGTGTCGCTATGGCAGGACGCTGGACTGTTGCTATGGTTGGAAGAAAAATCGCAGAGGCCAGTGTGAGGGTAAGAAAGGTCAAGGTTGATTGATCCAAACATTTATTTTACAGTTGTGTTACTAACATCGTACCAAACCTATGAACACACACAACACACAGTGCGACTGCCTCAGAACTAGCAAGGTCCAGAAAAGATTTGGAATTTGGTGTGGAAGAACTTACCCGCAACCACATCAAACCACCAAAAAACTTTTAGACGGCTTTAAAAGCCATCATTTTCCCCTTTTTTTTCTTCTTTTACTGAGTGCCTGTTCATTCTTAACGGCACCAACCCAGAACGGGCGGAAGAAAGTCTACCCATCTGTTTTTAAGTATTTTATACGCAAACCAGATGCTGCCACTGACATTGTCAAACATCTCATTATCAAATCATGAGAAGCCTTGTCATTGTGTGAAAAAAAAAACCACACAATTGCTGCAATGTGTATTACAGGTAGATAAATACAGTATCTACTGTCTCTGTGCTAATTCTGCAAATTTGCACCATCTCTGTGTAAAAGCGGAAGGATTGAGCGATAGCCAGGTTGTTGCTTAAGTCAAATAAACATCCTTCGACGTATTCTTAAGTCTGGATTTCCGATGAATACTGGTCCTTATATTTCATTGTTCTTCACAAAATGTGAAGTCTAATTTCTTAAACCTTGCCAGAAACCATGAAAATACTCTTTGTGGTTTGACCATTATCCAACCATTCCTCAACCCCCAACAACTAATTTTCATCTGCTTCTTCATTCTAAATTTTTTTTTTCCAGCTCAGTGCGAGCCGGGCTGCAAGCACGGCGAATGCGTCGGACCCAACAAATGCAAATGCTTCCTGGGATACACTGGAAAAACTTGCAATCAGGGTGAATATACATGCTCGCTCATACATTTTGGATTGAAAAGCGCTGCTTCCAGTTGAAGACATGACAAAAGAGACTTCTTCCTTATTTGAAGATTTGAACGAATGCGGCTTGAGCCCTCGTCCGTGTGAACATCGCTGCATGAACACCCATGGCAGTTACAAGTGTTACTGCCTCAATGGCTACACCTTGATGCCTGATGGATCTTGCGGCAGTGAGTCTCATGCAACTTCGGACTTTATAATGTGGACGATTTTCATGAGAGTTTTTCTTTTCTGTGTGTTGCTGAACATGCGTGTTAGATTCCAGAACCTGCTCACTCGCTCATTGTCAGTATGGCTGTGAGGAAGTTCAGGGGGAGACTCGTTGCCTCTGCCCCTCTATGGGGCTGAAGCTGGCAGCAGATGAGAGGACTTGCGTGGGTGAGGAAAAAAAGGCACTTTCAGAGGAACTGTTGAACATACTGTATGCATTTGTCTAACATATGGCACAATCAAAGACATCAAAGTAAGATGATAGAAAACAAGAGGCAACTCATGATACAAAGGGGGGAAGGAATTGACTTAATTCCAATGCATTGGGGGTTTATTCGTAGTGGACAACTCTATAAAGATTCAATTATGTGACTAGTGCTTGGCCGGTAAATCAGAGGGAGGCAATTAGGTTTGTAGTTCCACAACACTTCCTGCGCTAAAACAGAGCCAATTTGGCACGGGTCCTGCTAAAACAAGAGGACAGAGATAAAGGAGTTGGCGACATTTCAGAAGCCTTCATCAAGGCAACAAGCGTTAAAAAAAAACTGTTTTACATGCTCGTATTTCAGACTAGTTACCATTCTTGACATTTACAAGGCATGAAGCCTTGAAAGACAGATCTACCCATGACGGTAGACATCTGGACAAATAGAGCTTCAGCTCAAGGCAAAATAGCTGTCTCACTTGGCTTTAGTAAACCAGCAGTTACTGGCATTATGTATGAAAACATGCACACACTAATGCTGCATGTTTTCTGAAATATCCTGCTTAGAGCCGACAATCTCAAAAAGTTCTCGTCAAACGTAAAAATTAAAAAGAAAATGTCTGACAGCGTCAACAAGCTAGTACAGGATTAGCTGGGCTTTATTAAAGGGGAAGTTAACCCAAACATTTTCTTTACAAAATATGGCATTCTGATTGATATTATGTTCGTGGAATATTAACGCTGTCAAGCGATTACATCTTTTAATTAATTAATCACAATTAATTGCAATTAATCAAATTTCTCCAATAATATTTCTTGTGTAGCTTGTAACAGATATTTACTTGAATAATATATTGAATGAATGAATATGAAATCACCAAATATGAAGTATATTTCAATTCAAAGGCTGTTCAATAGCTTTCCTTGATCTTTTTTATTAGTTCTGCCCACAAGCAGCAGTGTAGGTTTGCAAGGCCTCGTGGTAAACTTTGTCAGGGTGCTTTGTTCTGAGATGATGTGCAAAAGATGTACAGCTAATATGGTAAATGACTTTAATTATTTTTTTAAGTAAATCAAACTTAGTTAACTGAGTTAAAATATTTAACTGTGTTACATTTTTAAACTTAATTAGAAATTAAAATATAATATAATATAATATAATATAATATAATATAATATAATATAATATAATATAATATAATATAATATAATATAATATAATATAATATAATATAATATAATATAATATAATATAATATAATATAATATAACATAATATAATATAATATAATATAATATAATATAATATAATATAATATAATATAATATAATATAATATAATATAATATAATATAGTCACTGATGGTGTAGTGGTACACTGGCCTGAGTTGTGTGCGGGCAGCGTGGGTTCAGTTCCCACTCAGTGACGGTGTCTATGTCTGCCCTGTAACTGGCTGGCGACCAGTTCAGGGTGAAGTGTGCCTTGCGCCCGTAGTCAGCTGGGATAGGCTCCAGCACCCTCCCGCGCATTATATTATGGTATAGCTGACTGAGCCGATGCTATTTATAGGTTGCAGTATGTCCACAGGAAAGGGAGGAGGAAACAACTTTTAACCAGTTGATACACAAGAGATGTAAATGTTATGATTGATCTCGTGACTTGGCATTTTATGTTTGATTTCCCCTGCAGATATCGATGAATGTGTTTCTGGAAGCAACCTTTGTCCATATAACAGGCAATGTGTGAACACATTCGGCAGCTACTTCTGCAAGTGCCAGGATGGATTTGATTTGAAATATGTCGATGGCAAATACGACTGTGTAGGTAAGGTATTCCTAAAATAATTCAGGGCGAACATCTGCGCTTATTTATGGTCCTAAAAGAAACAAAAAGCCTTTTTCCAATTTCCAGACCTAGATGAGTGTGCATCCAGCACCAACAAGTGCAGTCGTCAAGCTGTCTGCCTGAACACTCAAGGATCGTACAAGTGCAGGTGCAAGTCAGGCTTCCGAGGCAATGGCTTTGAATGTTCCGGTGAGATCCCACATATGCTACACAGTTACAAACCAACTCGTCTCAGGGGTTCCATTTGGTGCGTTCCTAAATCTTCATGCAAAGTGTTCAACAACAGATGCCTTTCTTTCCTTAACAATCTGCTGGACTGACATATATTCTACGGCTGCATAGTTTTAGTTTGAGTATGAATACATCACCCGTCTGTCCAAGACTGATTTCCTGCACGCAGAGCCAGGAAGGTTTTGCAGATGTTAAAAGGAGAGAGCCAGAGATTGTCAGCACACATGAGTAAATACGCTACTGTCAGGCAATTTAAAAAAAAAATGGGACGACTCATTAGCATTTGTCCAGGTGACGCTTTACAGTATGTGGAGTATGAGTGATATTAACCATCAGGGTAAATGAAGGTGCCTTTATTTCTTATAGTCAAGCCGTTTTATCAGAGGTCATGGAATGGAAACAAAGGCAGTGCCGATCATGTCCTCAATGGTGAGATTGCGTGGAATTTGAGATGCTCCTTTCACTGCAACTCCATTAATCGCCTGTTTTCTCGACTCCCTCCAAGAATTCTTCTTGACTTTGCTCATGGCTTGTTATGTTGTCTCAAAGCACTTAACGTTTGATATCAGGCCTGTAAACTGCATGACCTTTTGTACATACAATGTACAAAAAAAATGGAGTGATTGAATGCTTTTGTAATCAGGTCACAAATCTGTGTTGTGTTACTATAATGATGTTTCATTTGCATGTTGATGATTGTTAAGGTATGCAATCTTGCATTTGTTTAGCATCTGGAGAGAAACTATAAGTTAGAAGTCCCACGTGTCGAATTTGGTTCTTCTTCTTGCCTATAGCCATACCAGACTCTGAGGAAAGGCCCGGAAATCTGGGAGGGAAACCTGAGTATGAGGACTTCAAAAACATCATCCCTGAACCGGTTGTGACCCCGCCCCCGAGAATCCGCCAGCCGCCTTTTGAATATGACGGAGAGGTGTTCATTGGCGAACCAACCGTGCAGACACCAGTGGATGAATTTCCAGAGGAAGGAGAAGAGGAAGAAGAAGGTGAGGAAGACAACCTGCTCAATCCAAGAGGAGATGTTTTCAGTAAGTGGCTTTTTTTTATCTGCAAATGATAATTTCACATCCACTAGTTTTGGGCGATCTTTAAAGTACACAAACCACTCGAACACTGTGCCTCATTCAGCTACAATTGATGAAGCCTCAAAAGCAAGTTATTTTAGAACCACCTTCATTCTTCTTCAGAGGAATTGTGCCAAGGAAACTGGAGCACGATACTTCAAAAAGTACTTTGTTGATTTTGCTGATGTCTCCTACGAATGAATCAGGTAGAATTCTGATGTGACGTCACGTAAAGAAATTGGGGCGATCAATAAAAAAAAAAAAGAAAAAGTGGACAGTGTGGTCTACAAGTGTTGTGCATTTAATTTTAGGTCGCCTTTCACTTCTAATCTTTAGGGAAACACAAAAGTCTGTGAAAGACGTTACATAGCAAGAGACAGGCCTCAAGGCATCCATCACCTACTGGAGAGGATTTTTTTTTTTTTACTTTTGGCAAGTGAGAGCTGAGGGATACAACTCGTCCTGGATCAACTTCCCCTGCCCTGGGAGAAGGTTAAGAAGCCTTTTATTACGCTTTCCCCAAAACAGCTGTTGTGCAAACAGACTGACTTCTACTCGGAAAGGTCTGTCATCAGCACTGGAGATCTTTCACTGCACTAGACCACTTAAGAGTGTTCAGGTTCAATAAGCCCAGCTGTCACTTGTCTGAACGTCTAAAGGCGCCTGCCATGGGAGTGGTTTGCTACAAGAGCCCTTAAATGCTTGGGGGCTGCATACTAAAGTCGCAGTTCCTCCCCACTCAGTGATTGACAGCAGGGCAGGTCCAAACTTGCTAGCTGAAAGACATCGTTTGGCTTTTGTATCATTAAAGTGACATAGGTTGTGATAAAGTTGTTGACCAATTTTGCATGCAACCTGCTCATCCTTCTTACAACAAGGACCACAAAACATGATCATTAACACTTGTTACTCATCTCTCAATGTAGCATCAGAGGACTTTGAATCAGTTTTTGGTCCAGCCAGAGAGGTCAAACCGTTTGAAACAGTGCCACTTCAGGAAGGTATAAAAATCACACTTTCGTTGCATATGTGGGAATTTTTTTTGATTTTGAAAACATTTTCCATTGATAATGTAATTAAAAATACAGTTTAAATGAACTATTGTGCAAATGTGGAAGGAACTATTGTTGATAATAAAATATAGAAACAATAACAGATATAATGTGCACATTTTGTTGTACTGAATTATATCACTGCAAAAATAACTCTTTATCTCACAAATGGGACACTAACGCAACTTATCTTTCTTTACACTAGAGTTCATCATGGACTGCAACTTTGATCAGGGAGCATGTGAATGGGTCCAAGACAAGACTGATGACATGGACTGGAGCGTAGCTTACCATGGCAGAGGTAACAAATTGATAAATGCTTAATATTTGCAGATAGTGGTCAAAGAAGTGGGAGGAAAATTTATTGGTGCAACTTAAATCAGCCCAAGTTCAAAACCAAATTTGTAGCAGCAAAATGGCAACAAATGCTGTTTAGCCCCCTCTAAACATAAAAATGGAAGCACACGCAAATTGCAGGACGACGATGCACTTGTTTTGTTCATGACAAATGGTTGCACAGCCTTGAATCTTGAGCTGTTTCTTCAGGTCCTGAGTATTACATGGCTATGAGTGGTCTGCAAGGGGAGCAGGAGGACGTGGCTAAGCTCAAGTTGCTGCTCAGTGACCAAACCACACAGGGCAGCTTCTGCCTGACATTCAACTACCGTGTGGTGGGTCTAAACGTGGGCACGCTCAGGGTGATGCTGGATAACAACGCTTACCCGGTTTGGGAGCAGAGCCATAGCCGGAATCAGGAATGGCAGACGGAGCTCCTTACTGTGGCCTGGAAAGAGGAAGCGCCACAATCAGTGAGTCATTTGGTGATGTTGCATACAATTTCAATATTCAAAACAAGTGCCATGAAGGATTTTCTACAAAAAATAATAATACGGAAGACAAGGTAACACTATTTTTTGGACTCTTTGAACTTCAGAAACAGAAACAAAGTTATAAAATATAGTCGATCATATTATAGTGTTGAACAGGTTGGAAACTTGGATAGAATTAAATGGAACAGCGCTAAAATGATGCAGGCCCTACATAGAGATGAAAGAATTATGAATCAAATGAATTAAAATGGCTATTATATGTGGTGTCCCTCAAGGGTCAGTCCTTGGACCCTTTTAGTTCAGACTGTGTCTCACCCTTGAGTCAAATGCTTCAGAATGACAATGTTGGCTATCATGGCTATACCGATGACACACAGATGATTCAAAAGTTTTTTTTCAGCTAAACCAAACCAAAACTGCAGCTAATTCAGAATGTTGCAAGTTCTGACCAGAATATAGAGACCTGAACATATTACGCCAGTGCCAAATGTTTTACACTGATTCCCAATCAGCTATAGAATAGTTTTTGTCTTCAGCTGTTCACTTCGTGAATGCTTTCAGGTGTTGTGCTCTCGGTTGAGTGAAGCACATTGAGTTGCCTTGTGTATGAAATGTGCGGTATAAAGAAATTTGCCTTGCCTTGTCTGACAGATCATCTTTGAAGCTCAGCGTGGGAGAGGCGTTGGAGGAGAGATCGGCTTGGACAATGTTGTGTTGACCTCAGGGCCATGTCAAGATGACGATTCTCCGATCTTTTAAGAATCAGCTGTATCAAAGTCAAATCAAAAATGTTTAAAAACAATTCTAAGAGTCAGTGATTGCATAGCTAAAGTGTCATGGTCTGGTTTTTATAAACATCTTAAAATACTGAAATGCCAACACTTGATGGTCATTATGTATAATAGATTGCTTTAAATGAAAATGTTTGTTGTGTAATTTGAGAATCTGTGTTAAATCTGGCTAGTTTATATGATTTTAACAAAATGATCTGTAGATTACTGCTGTAAATTCTGCTTTCACATTAGTCCATAGTTTTACATTAAATCACTTGTTTTCTATCTCAGTCTCTCAGTGTGGATGTACTGTGAATACAACACAATACAATAGAACCTTATTTATAAAGCGCATTTCATAACAGCCAGACCTGTAAAAAGGCGTTTTCCATATGGTGTAATATAAATTAGCTAGAAATTAGAACACAAATAAAAACACATTGCTTACGGCGCACATTCGTATTTTCCTTTCGTATGGAAGGCATTCACAGAAGAACCAATGCTGCAATTAGTACAAACTGCTTGCTGTAACTTGGTGCTTGCTGGGGGTTGACTTCACTGCTTTTGCCATTTTTCGTTGAGACACTACTTTCACATAGTGAAAAGATCTCGTGTGACACGTGAAGTCATGTATCGATATATGGTTTTATGAATCGACATCAGGATTTGAAAAGGAAAATTGATTCAAATTGAAATATCAATTATTTAAACCCAGCCCTAGTAACTGACAGAAGACTTCTTCTCAAGTGAACTATTTTGTATTTAATGGATGCCACAAAGACTGCGACACCGTTGTGAGATGCAAGTCTAATCTGTCCAAAATTGTTCCTACTCTTAGACTGTCTTGGCCGCCCCCATACAGGAGTGCTGCTCTACCAAACCCATGTGGCAATGTCCGTCCGACCCAACGGTCTTAAATGGATTGAACTAGCTCAGTGTGCCACGTAGCGCCATAGATAAGAAAGCCAAGCCAGAGAGAGGTCACAGTGATAAAACAGCCCAGTTTAAAGCACCTATCTAATTATCTGTGCCAATAGGCCCAGTATAATTGTATTTTCAGTTCTAATAACGTGAATCTATCTAAAACAGACAATAGACCATTAAAATGCTCTTCCACCAGATGGCAGTATGTACATTTAACGTGTATCAACTTGCTATTCAAACTACAGTAAAACAGCTGTGTTCAGCTTAGCTGGACAACACTTTCACTGATCGGGAATTTTGTAGCAAATTTTAAAGAGCGTTATTATTTCAGGAAATATATACTCATTATGGAATTTTTGTTTGGTGGTGTGGCCTGAGATTTGTGCCTTCGCCCAATAAAGTTTAAGGAAACACTGCTTTGGAATATTGTGGATGTCTTTTGTTTATTATATCCACATTTGGACCTGAGTCAGCTAATGTAAATGCTAGCATGCTTCCACTTAACTGGATAAGGGGAATGTCAAGGAAAATGAGTTTCTTGTTTTGCACATCTTGTTGCTAAATCCAAAATGAAATGTCCTTACTTGTTACCATATCGTAGAAATGACATTCACGTGCGTATCGGATGTTATTCGACTTATGTTGTCGAGTGTATCAAGCGCATCTGTCAGCTCAATTCAGGTTGGAGCTAAAATGTCGCGACTTGGTAGTGATCCAAACCGAGTCGCTGATTGGTCCGCTCCATCACGTGACCGAGGCTGTCTGCTGCTTCCAAGCTCGCTCTTGGTTAGCATCCCATCACGCTAGCAGCGCTAGCACCGAGCCTGCTGAGTGTCCAGGAAACGATCTCGGACCACGAAAAAAAGGCAAGAAGGTGGCATTCATAAACACTGCACATATTTCTTTCTTTTTTTCCATTCAAATCGGCGCAGACGCGGTAGCTACATATACCGAACTGCAATTCAGCGTTTTTTTTGCTCTAAAGTAAATTTAGCAAACGTCATACATCTAATAATGCAGTTTCCTTCCTAACCTCAGCTGTGCGGATGTTTTCTGTCCTTTTTATTGTTTACGATTTGTCATACAAGAGCGAATTTGTGTGGGATCATCCTGTATCGTAGTATGTCATCGGCATACATCGTACCTACAACATGTACATAACACGTCACAGCTATGTCATTGTACAATACAAATACATATTGGGAGCTAGAGTTTCTCTGTAGTGCGTTTTTTTTCTGCGTCCATTGCGAGCAGCCCAGCTTAAGTCGCTTCCTCCTGCCAACCATTTACAAAAAAAAACGCTGTGTTGTAGGCAGTGCAAGTGGACCTTACATGGCCGTCCATACCAACACTGAACAAACGGGCATGTGACTGAGTAGCAGTGTCTGCACCACATGATCTGGACCAGTGGACGAAGCCTAAATCAATCAGTGGTGAGTCTCCAACCAGCCATCACATCTCGTGATTGTGTTTTAGTACAAAATGCATTTGCTTGTACCTCTTGTATCAAAACTACTTAACGTGTTTTGTGGCCAGGGGCATGTATTTATTCAGCCGCAAAGGCTGGGTGATTATCCATGTATGTCAATAATAAAACCAGTTTTACTGCATCGTAGTTCGTACAACACCTCAAGTGTTAGATTTAGCATGAGAAAAAAAGCGATGGATAATTATGGAAAAAATAATAATCACGATTGTCTATATATAGAGATGAAAATTCCGATCATTCATTATTTCAACATTTTATTGAAAGTTATTCAACTGATAAAACTCGACTACTCAAAACTATCATCATAGCCTAATGTCCAGTCATCCTTTCACATTGAGCACTATTTTTGAACACTATTCTTTTTGTCAAGTCGAAAATGACCTTGTAAAATATGTGAAATTCAAGAATCTTGCATTTTCATTCTACATACATTCAAGCCTTGAATAAGCATTACCCTTATCCATTCAGCATATTTTTATTTTATCTTAGTTTATTTCACAAGTCTTAGGACTTATTGGTCTCACCCGAGATCTCTGGGTTGTATTTCATGCCATTGTGTGTTGGTACAACAAAAAATAGTCCTCGGGACTTTGTATTCTTGAATTGTGATGAAAGTAAATTTCCTTGAGGGTGGGGTGCCGTTCTTGGATGGAGTACACACATGCTCGATTGATATAACTAGATTGTGAAGAATTGGTGCCTTTTGAGTAGTGTTATCTTACCTGTGTGGATCTGTCCACTGGTTATTTGAGGAAACATCACAAAGGCGATGCCAATTTCCTGGTGGTTGATTAAGAGAATTACTGAACAGATTAAAGTTGGTCTTGGCAAACTGCGTAGGAAGAAAAGGAGGCACCGTACTTGTTTCAAGTAGACAACACGCCCTGTAACTATTACGCAGCATCTATTAGAGTGAAAGCAACTATTTGGAGAAAGACGGCATTATTTTTGCTGAAAACAAGCAGTGACATGTTTCATCTTCTAAACAGGTCATCCCTTCATCGCAGTGATTTGCCACCATCAGCCATGTCGACCAAAACGTCCCTGCTGAAAGTTATCCTCCTGGGCGACGGCGGCGTGGGAAAGAGCTCCATCATGAACCGCTACGTCACCAACAAGTTCGACGCGCACCTTTTCCACACCATCGGCGTGGAGTTCCTCAACAAGGACCTGGAGGTGGACGGCCATCAGGTCACCTTGCAAATCTGGGACACCGCCGGCCAGGAGCGCTTTCGCAGCCTGAGGACTCCTTTCTACCGAGGCTCCGACTGCTGCCTGCTGACCTTCAGCGTCGACGACAACCAGAGCTTCCTCAATTTGGGCAACTGGAAGAAGGAGTTCATCTACTACGCGGACGTGAAGGAGCCGGAGAAGTTCCCTTTTGTGGTGCTGGGCAACAAACTGGACGTGAGCGAGAGGCAGGTGTCCACCGAGGAGGCCCGGCAATGGTGCCAGGAGAACGGCGACCACCCGTATTACGAGACCAGCGCCAAGGACGCCACAAACGTAGCGGTGGCCTTCGAGGAAGCGGTACGCAGGGTTTTGGCGATGGACGAGCGAGCGGACCACTTCATCCCCACGGACACGGTCAAGCTCCACAGAAAGCCTCGCTCTGCTGCCACCTGCTGCTCATAACGTTTAAGTGTCTGTCCGCAATGTTCATAAATAATGTTGTGAAAGTGACAAGAGTGCATTATTAACAGATTATTGGAACTCATAACATATTCGATTAGTTTTATCAGGGTTTGCTTACAGATGGGGTCAGTTTAATCGGGGAAGCACTAAGTGTGTCTTACTGCAAATAAACACGAAAGCACTGAATCCCTCACTGAGTTCAAAGGTCACGTTTTAAGAATAAATTAACTGCATTTCATATTAGCTTTGTGCGGGTACCTAAAAACATGCCAATCTGTAGATGAGTATAAATTTTGTGAAGATCTTGTTACTATTTAGATTTACATCATTTCTTATTGCTTAGGCATATGTTACTAACAAATCAATTGATTTTTGACAACGTTTGCACATGTTTAGATTTTTTTTTTGCCTTGTGAATTGATTACTACTAAGTTCTCAAAGTACAGATGCTCTCCGATTGAGATAAATATGGAAACTGGAAACCTGTATTTTATTTAATTATTCATGCATTAAATGAAGAGGGGGGAAGCAGTGGTGCAATTCTGGATATTATTGAAGAACACCTTTCGATTTTTGTTTGGTTGGTTTTGGTTGAACATTGAGGCTGTTAATATTTTATACGTTTCAGTTGAGGGTTTTTTTCAAAATGGAATAAAATGCTCATTTGCATTTTTTTGTTCATTATTCATATGCCACCAACAAATAAAGCATCTGGAAATCCGTTAAAGTGTGTTTTGTCGCTTACTGTATATATTGTGAAGCATAATTTGGAAAATCAGTATTTTCACCATAATATTGTGTGGATTTTCTAACACAGATCTTGAATTGTATAAACACTTACTGGATCTAAAAAGGTCATGTGACACTATTTACAGTATAATAAAGCAACTTCTATTCATCAAACATCCTACAAAATACAAGGAATGATAGAACCATTTTACATCAAATCAAGTCAAGATGGTTACAAGTAGTAATACAAATGAACCTCCAGATTTGAGAAGGCTACCAAGAACTAATTTCCCTCCAGTGCTTTCATCTTCATCTGCCACCTACTTTGAGCAGCCAGAAAATAAGAGCTGTCAAGTGCTGGGAGGTACGACCCGAGATAAGAAAAGCAGAATTGCGACCACCGCGAAAGAAGTTGCAGCGTCATGAAGGGGTCAAGAAATATCTGCAGGCAGATTTTTCCAAGGTCTTATCAACTCATGAGATAAGAGTGACTATTGATGGACTCATCTGTAACATGCACAGAGCTCCACTTTGAAATCATGGTGGACGTGTGGTGCAATGGTTCGGGCTGATAGCAAAGATTAAACAGTTTTCTGGTTTGAGAGAGACTCAAAGTTAACTCTCAAAACTACTGCCTGATTTTAAGAAACTTTCAACGGGTTCCGTGACATAAAAGTACTCCATTGTGTGGTTAGCAAAAAAACAAAAAAAGAGAATGAAGAATAATAATTGTACAAGCTAGCTGCAAGCTAGCTAGCAGGCCTTGAGATGAAGCAATAAAACTGCTGACTGTTATTGAAAGGAAAAGTGGCTGTGTGCATTACAGATTCTTTTTTGTAATTATTTCAAATATGTATTGTGGGTTAGGCTTTGGCTTTCATTGGTTAATTCGGCTTCATAAAGACAAAATTCCCAATAGGGGTGAATGTGAGTGAATAGTTACAACTTTAGAATATGTACAATTGACCCGGGACCAGTTTAGGGTTTCAATTCTTTCACGCCTCTCATGAGAACACACGCAATATAAATTTGATGGATGTTTATTTGTATTTTTTTGTTAGGATTCTCGCATTAACAAATGAAAATGTGACCATGTCTATTTTTTACTTAGTTGCATAATAATTCCCAGTTGCTCATCAATTGTGCACACTTGCTATTGATATACTCCTGAGTGAAAAGCTCCCCTAACGTTCGTGAATATTCAGGATTTACAATTTCTGGACAAACAAAGAGCACTGTGGCTGTTCAGCAACTTGCCTAATGGTAGCTGTGATTCAAATTCACTTTGTCAACAATATAATGCCTCTTACACAATAATCCTGCTGAATATTGGAAGTGGTCCACCTCATTTAAAAAAATGAAAGCTTTGAAAGTCGTATCATCTTTTCATGAAAAACTTGAAGCAAAATTGTGTCACTTCTGCTGTGATACCATGTTGACAAAGAAAAAAAAAGAATTCAAGACCAATATATACTTCTTGCGTGGAACGTCATCACCCATTTGTGACAGAATAAGAGTAACTGATAAGCAGAATCGTCAGGCAAGCAAACACATTATTTGGAATAGGAAGTGGTTCTCGAACCGGTTTTCAATTCCCATTCATACTTGTTGAACAGCAAATTATTAACAACAACTATTATCAACAAAACAGGGTGGAAGAAATGGGTTACAGCCTAAGGTGTCAAACCTCTGTTCCGCCATTGAAGGCGTTCCTTCGCACACAGGTTCCATCCTGCATTTGATAATGAGCAGGCCAACTTATTTCACAGAGTTTCTATTATTACCATTAATACAGAATAGATTTGTTAAAAAAAAGGCAGAAAAAATATTGCTTTTTCAGGTAATGTGAAAGGGGCTCACATGGTACCGAAAAAAAATAAATAAATAAATACATTTCATGAAATAAAGTAATGATCATAATGCAAGTGTATATTCGACAGAAAAATGTTTTATAGACATTATTCACAAGACACTTAAAAAAGAACACACAATCCAGACAGCAAAATTGCGTTAATAAACATGTTGCAATGAAAAACCACCACGCAAGTGACACAATTAATTAAGAAGATGTTTCTTTCCAAGAAACTGCACTTTCCTCTCGAAAGCTGTGGAGCGGATTGGTGCATTGGTCTCATAGAATGGATTCATTGCAAACTGGAAGACAGAAAAAAAAATAAATAGGTGACTCAACAACAACCTCTATGTTGAGGACCATTATAAGACAAGTTATTCACCTTAATGTATAAATCATACACATCATTAAAAAAGTTCTTGATTCCATCTTCTTGTCGCACGTCATGAAGCATGATGAATCTTATATGTATGGAAAGAAATTAAAGAAAACAAGACCAGAACCAATAAGATCTGTGAACAATCTGCGTGCACTGGAGAGGCCAAACACAATAACAGTAAAGGATATGTCCTGCAGTGACAAAAGCGGACACAAACCACTCGTTGAACTTGTCCACAGTTTTTAAGTACATGTTGTTGGACAGCCACATGTTTTCATCCACCAAATCCAGGGCTGCGTGTGCAATAAATTGGTTTAAGTGACGGTGGTCATCCTGTGGTCAAAAAAATAAATTAAAAAACAAGAGTCAATAACCGTAGCACGCAATGAAAATACAAGCATCTTCAGTTAGAAATAAAACATTTACAGCTTACCTTGCATTCAGGCTTCCCCGATGGTAAGAACTCCATCTCAAACACCGGGTTGTCATGATGACCAACCATGACAAAGTAAAAACTGCCTGACATTATTTTCTCTGCCTGTCCCTGGAGTGGAATCACACCAAGCGAAACGGCAATGAAACAACAGTTGGTCGGAAATGTTAGCATGGATTGTAGCACATTAACGATAGATATATATTTATCATTGCTGGTTAATAAATATACGTATATAAGTCAGTACCAATGTAGTAAGTGTCACGTGTAACGACATTATCATAACATTCTCAAAATCTCACCTAGGATTAAAGATAGAAGACGTTTGTTTACCTCTTGTTGTGACTTCTGGTCGGCGGCTGTCGCATATGGATGACGACAGTCACAGTGTATGTTTTCTAGGATAGAATAAGATTTTTTTTTAATAAATAAAAATGGTTATGTTTGACAGAGATACTATTATACTGCTGAAATGCAAAAAATAAGTATTTTACGCCATAAATAATTTTGCAACAAATATATTATTGCGCCATAACGGTTAGACGATGCCGGATGTCCGTTGACGGATTTATATCTCAGGACACGCCTCCTGCGTCATTAGGACGCGTTTTAGTCTCCATGCGCAACCTAAACAAGTCAAAAAACAACAACAAACATGAAATTATTCTTCATAATGTCATAACATCGCATAGAAGATTTGACAACTGCTGATCGGGGGTAAGAAGGATCTCGAACGGACCGGAAGTTGTCGTGTTGATGTAGTTTTGAATCCTCGCATTTGCGGACTACGAATTACACGAATGATGTCTGCCAAGGAAGATGCTTTATCGCCAGACGAGCTGAGGAAGAGGCTTTATAAAACGTTAAGAGACAGGGGAGTTCTGGATACTCTTAAGGTAAGTAATGATCAGTGTTTTAGTCTGTAGCCAGTGATCGACTTCAATTACTTTTGTTTGTGTGTGTAAGACTCAGCTCCGCAACCAACTCATCCATGAGTTAAAACCAGCACCGTTAAGCGGAGCAGAACCATCTCTGAGGTCAGATTCACTTTTGGTCTCAGCCTGCAACAACATAGTGGCTGACTATCTTCACAGCTCAGGCTTTGAGTACTCCTTATCTGTGTTCTGCCCTGAGAGTGGCCTGTCCAAAGAGAAGGTAACGCTGAATTGATCATGAACTTTGACTGCCAGAAAAGAGAACCGCATTCAATTTGTATAATAACACATTTATTGGATTGTGCCAGGTGTGTAAGAAAGAAGATCTGCTTCAGTGTCTTAAAATACGCCCTGAATCACCACTTTACAAATCCCTGGTAATAAACAGTAAAGGATATATTATAAAAATATAATGAAAAATAATAATACATTTGTTTTTTTTGTTTTTTTTTTAAAATATGAGTTCTAATGTGTTTTCTTTTATTACAGTCTCAAAGCATCGATAATACAGGTAGGTGACTTTAATATGTAACGTACCATAGTTTACTCCTTAAGTGGCCAACTGGCCATATTGATCTCCAGAGAGGACCAGGCATTGTTTAGAGATATGAATATTTAATGGGGGATTGAATTCTTATCATCAGGCATCTAGGAATGTATTTTATCATAAAATAAAAAATCTGACACAAATTGAAACAGATTCAGCGCGTCTACCTCATTGGAATATCATGACAGAATGAGTTACTCATCCAGTTTCAAAACGTTTGGTGAGCACAATATCAATTTCTCTCGTTTGAAATTATTGTGTTGTTCGTCATTGAACAATAGCAAATAAACTATAGTTGGTTGATAAATATTTACCGACCTATTCATTTTTTGCATCAGCTTTATCGATGGTACGTCTGCTCAGCCAATGCTGTGTGCTGCGGTTTGAATAATTTCAGTTTTTAATGTCTCATATTTTTTACTCTCAGTAAAAGTAAATCATATTTGATCAATGTGTCCTATTTTTCTCACAGGCTTTTTAATCAACCTTTTGTCACACATCGCTGACCATCAGACTGTTGGTCTTCACCACGATGCCGACACTCAGACAACCAACTCAGCAAATTATGAACAGTCTCTTGGTATGCTTTTTTTTAAAAATATATTTTCAATGCACATGGATGATGTTCATGGTGGCGTTGCTTTATTTACATCCCCAGTTGAGAAGATGAAAATGATCGACAAGGAATATGAGAACGTAAACTGCAGTGGGGAAAAGTGGTTTTCATTTCAGTCTAAACTGGCTTCCTATAGGAGAGAATTAGAATCCCAGATGCAGACTGAAATGAACACAAAGGTACTGGGGAAAAAAATCCTCAAGCCTAAAATATCTTAGCCACCAATGCGGCCTTAATGTTGTCCTCATTCCCTTAAGATGCAACATTTTAAAGAGGTTGAACTCGCCAAGGTCAAGATGGAGGAAAAAGTGCAGTTTCAGAAGGAGTTTGACAAGCTCAAACAAGAACTGGAGAGAACCTATGAGATGAAGACGAAGGCGTTGAGCACCAGGGAGAAACACGCCATTGAGCGGCTTCAAAAACAACAAGAGGTGAAGATCAATGAAACCTGTTTTTCTGGGTGATTTACTTTTGTGTGTGATTTGCCATTGTGGGAACTTTGTTGTCTCAGATCGAGGAAAAAAATGTCTACATGCAGAGGCAAATGGTGCTGAAGGAAATCGACACACTGCGGAACAGAGAAAATGAGCTGAAACTGCGGATGGAGTCTTTTGAAGAGTATGTTTTTTTAAACATGAAATTAAACACCCGAGTCAATGATATTGACCAAAATTCTGAATGCAGGACTTGTCAAATACACGAAGAGAAGGTTAAGACAGGCGAAGATCTACTGAGGAGGCGAGAACTAGCAGTGAAGACCATGGAAGAAATGTATGACCAAAGGCTGAAGAATGAAATTTCCAGGTATTTGAAGTTGTCTTTTTGGTCATCCATTTTCTCATCGTTGTGTGCCACTTGTTGCCTAAATGTTTTAAGTTATAATCATACCAACTCAAGGGATTTCCTGACGCCACATGTGATAGCTTGAAAGTTTTGAAAAACTTTTGAAGGCATATTTTCTCCAATTTTTTTTTTGTTTTTTTTTTTGAGATTCCATTTTGTAATGATTTCCATGTCTACCAATGACGTTTTGGGATTTTTGCTTTGTGTCATGTTAGAAATCAATCTCATTACTGCAGTGCAGAGGTACAATGATTAATTGATTGGTTAATCGATTAGTTTAGATATTTTTTTAATGGAAAATTGTCCATATTCCTCAACAGTAAATATTTGCCAATAGTCCTCCATGAAAGCAGACAGATTTTCTTTGAATCATTCACTGAATCCAAATAAATCATTTGCTTAATCTTTGGATAACAAAAAGCAACGTGGTTGCCCATTTTTTTGACATCTAACGGATCAAAACCAATAACTGAATAATAATAAATGTTTTTGTTTGTGCATTTTCTACACTTTCAATTTGACATTATGTCCTGTTTTTTGGAAAAATAGAATATTTTTTTTTACCAATTGTTTAATAGACAAAATAATTGAAACATTAATCGATTATTAAAATAATTGTTAGTTGCAGCCCTCGTACAGTGTATTTTGCATGTGACCTTATCAGTTATCAGCTGGAGCTAAAGGAGGATTACAACAAGCGATCACAGCAACTAACGGCGGGTGAGACGCGAAACAAAGGTGAATCTTTAAAAGAATCCAATGTTGTTGGATGTATGTGTGTGTTTAATGTCCCCTTTCTTTCTTAGAGGAAAGCGTTCGCATTCAACACGATTCGGCTGCAATGAAAGCCAAATTAGAGGAGTACAACAAAGCCTGCTCAGAGATGAAACGCCTGCAGGTAAAGGCAATAAAATGTCCAAGTTACTTTGTGAGTTGCACGATGCCCGTTATAACTCATCTTTCTGATGCCCGGCGTCTTCTAGGGGGAGCTCGATGCAGCGCAGCAGCAAACTTGTTTGCTCCGTCAGCAGAATGAACTGCTGAGAGAAAGACTGGAGAGTATGAGCGACTTCCCCAGTTTAAA
Source organism: Idiotropiscis lumnitzeri (assembly GCF_059441095.1). Taxonomy (NCBI): domain Eukaryota; kingdom Metazoa; phylum Chordata; class Actinopteri; order Syngnathiformes; family Syngnathidae; genus Idiotropiscis; species Idiotropiscis lumnitzeri. The sequence goes on along the minus strand of NC_142404.1, from coordinate 10,977,186 downwards.
AGACGAAAATGCACGCTTGCTGGGACAAGTGAAGCTTTTGAAGAAACAACTGGAGGAGGCTCAGGAGGAGAACCGGCATCTCCGTGCAGGTAAGAGGATCTCAGCTTGCACGCCAATTATGAACACTTCAAAAAGGGTATTCAATACGAGAACTATATTAAATATTCTTGTCGAGAATAATCTTGTAATTTCCATTCTAAGTGAACTGTTAATTTAACACTACTGTTTTGCTTTAACCGTGGTCGCGGTTTACGTTGGTGTAAAATTGTCCCACATCATAATGAGGGCTTTGGCAAACATTTTGGTTCCCTCAATTGTCCGTCGACATTAATTTAGATGAGCGAGAGAATATTGATTCTGAAATGAAACTAAACAAACCTGTTGGAGTTTACTCACTCATGTTGAGTACTGGATGTTCACCCTTCTGTCAGACTTGGGCAAGCCATCCGAGGAGCTGCTGGCCTTGCAAGTGGAGCTCCGCAAGCTTCGGAACGCTCACAAATTGGACGAGGAGGAGTTTGCAAACCAGAAGCACACGCTGCAGAAACAGCTGCAGTCCGAGGTAACACACATTGTATTTCACACAATATTTTTTTGGGGCATTCGTAATCCGTGCTCCATGCTGGTAGGTGGAGCGATGTGGTCAGCTGAACGTGCAGCTGATGGAGTGTGAGGAGAAGCTTCAGTGGACGACCGCTCATGTTGAGGACCTCAAAATGCAGCTTCGCCAAACCCAGCAAGGTATCTTACTTCGGCTTCACTCAGATTTGTGATAAAAAAAATGGATCAAAATTATGAAAATAATCTTTTGAAAAGGATGTTTTAACTTATTACACCACTTCTCAGCACTTCAGGCTAAATGGTTCCACCAGTAGTTCTTCAGGTTTGATTGATACCAGTGTTTATTAAACTTGAACAGTTTAGTTTATTCCCTTCACCTGCAGCTGCTTCCTCTCTGAACAGGCATTATCCTCCTCCTCAGATTTGACTTTAATTGCAGCCGAAATATCCTTCTCCATCCACAGCTCTTGAAAATGAAGTGCTTCTTAACCCCAAGCCCTCTCTGGTCGACTGCTCCGTGTTGGATTTCAGCGCCGACAAGCTGGTGCCCCCCGACATCTACGCAGACCGAGCGGCGCTGAGGCCCCGGGCGGCCTACGAGCACGTCAGCGACATAGGCCGACTCGTACACGGTGACTCCAACTCTGATTTAGAGATGCTGGCCGAATGTAACGCTCGCATGCGAGAGCTGGAGAGGGAGGCTGAAAGCTTGGAGGAAAAATGCATCAAGTACCAGCAGAGGGCAGCACGCTCCAGCGTCTCACGGAGGCGCCCTGCAACGCCTTCAAGTCGGGCTGACTCTCCTCTGCTGACACTAACTTCTGACCTCTCGCACGCTTACACCGGCCACCTGTCAAAGGCCTTCATTAGACCACTGTCTCCTAAAAAAGCAAGAACCCCCTCCCCAACAGCCTATGATGCCGGAAACTCCTTCCCAGCTGCTCCACACCGCGTGACCTTCCATCAAGACCACCTTCACAAGTCTTATGGCATTAGCAGCCTTTCATCAGCAGAGCCTCAGTCTACAAGGCATGAAGACCCCAACAAGGAGCCACGCTCATTCACGCATTTGTCCTTCCCGACTAGGAGGACGTGTCATCCAGATGCATCAGAAGGTACTGAACGAATTTAGCCCGAGTCAACACAATATAAAATGTGCTTGAAATTCTTAAATGCTAGAATTTCAGTATTGCTTTTCCAAGTTAAAAAAACAAAAAAAAGTAAAAATTAGATACAGTATCAAAGTGAATTGTATCTTAATTTTGTTAATTTAATTTGAATGCATTTTTAACTGGTAAGTGTACAAGTAAGTACAAGTGGCCCAAGATATTTTTATAATATTTGTATATATTTTTTTTACATTTTGACATAAAGTTCCACATTGAAAATGATTCATAATCTTGCTAATGCATATACATTTGCTAATGTCATACATTTATAGCTCATTCGAATATTCTTACAAAAAATAAAAAAATGTCGATATTTCACCTTTTTAACATAAAAAAAATGTCTATATTTCACTTTTTTAACATAAAAAAAATGTCTATATTTCACTTTTTTAAAATAAAAAAAGTCTATATTTCACTTTTTTATTTTTTGTAACTCACTAACACAATTTCCTTATCTCAATATGATCAAATTTTCAGCTAAAACGTTTAATGTTAAGAAATGTATATGATGCAGTGCAGCTTCACACCACAAAACAAGTTCAGTGAATACCTCTCAGTCCGTGCAAACCAATATTAGGCCTGAGTTGAATCATAGAAAAACTCAAGTAATTCAACACAAAAAAAGTCTTTGCCGTGGTCAGTCTACCACGCGGACTAAAGTTAGTGCTGACGCAACCATAAGTCGGCAGGTTCGGGCTGAGCCAGGAGGAAAAAGGGTGGAAAAGACAAGATAACCAGAGTTCGGGATAATATACACATTTAAAAAAAAATTAAAGAAAATAAAGAGCAATGTTTTTATTGCAAAAGAGATCTACCCATTTGCATTGTCGAGCTTTCAACAGTTCATTCTTTGCCCTTGCCAGAAGTGGCTTCTTCGTTGTTGTTCCGAGACTCAAACGACAGCCGCCTCCCCTCGGCCCTCCGTGACGTGGCGTCCAGCTCAGGTGAATTCTCCCCCGAGCTGAGCCCCCCTCGCAGCCCTCAGCTCCAGAGCACCGTGCGAGATCCACGCAGGTACCGTCTGCCGTTGCTTGCTGTTTTTTTGTTGGGCAACAACAGTCACATGCATGAATGTGTGTGACTTTGTGTAACCTGACAATGAATTATTTTCCTTTCAGTGTTCCAAATCGACAACGTGTCTCCTCCAGCTCACATTCCTCCCCTCAGCCTGAGAGGATAAACGTTGAGGATCTCACTGGCATTTCATCAGGTAGCCTAAAGTCTTGCTTCTTCTTACTACGCAGTTAATTTTCTTGATATTTTCTGCACTCAGCATGAGGTGGGAGTTGACATGACGCAAATTTTTAAACAACAGTAAACGTACAGTCATACTATAGATAGAGGATTATCGAACACATTCCTCACCAGACTTTTAAGACTGCAGTGGATGCTAGTGTTTAATTCTGTATGTTATATGAAAGAAGAAAAAGTCCTCCCTCCCAAATTGTTTAAAGTTTCAAAAGCCAATGCATTTTTAGTCACATTTTGTTCCTAATAGTAAATATGAAACAAAGTCACTTTAGGTTTAAAATGGCACTTTAAAAAACATGTTTCATTTCATATCACAAATATGAAGAAAAATACCTTTTTGTTATTTTTGGGAGGAAAATGGTGCTATTCCGTCCTTTAGTGAATTGAATGTTATGCTGATTGAATAAAATAATAATAATAATAATAACAATAAATTAGATTTGGAAGCGCATTTCTATGATTTAAGTGTTTTTAAAGGTACTGAGATTTAATTGGGTTGCATTAAAATAACTCAGTGTACATTTTCTTTTGGGTCTTTTCTCAAGATTGCTAAAAATTTTGAATTTTTGGACCATGTACAGACCATTTTAATGAGTCTGTGCGAATGTGCGTGTGTGTGTGTGAGCGTGTGTGTGAGTGTGAGACCCGAGCCTCACACAGTGGCCAAGATGAAGGGCCTCTGATGATGTATTCTTCGCTGCTTCTCTGGCCCTGTTTCGGGGGGGCGGCGGTGGGCAAAACATAAAAGATCCCTTTGTGCGTGTCTCCCTCTAGAACCCGGCCACATTCCAGAGCTTCCCTTGGACACTGCCGTCCCTCTCTCCTCCTCCGAGGCCCCCGGTGGCCCCTCTGTCCTCCGCCCACAGTCCCCGCGGGACCTCCCGGAAGCCGCGCCTGACTCACCGGGCCGAGTGGGTGAGTGACAAAAAAAGATAACAAGGACTGTAAGGTGCATACGATATAATACTTTTTTTTTTTTTTTTCCAGAATCCGTTCGAAGCTCAACAGCCTCGGAGGTTGAGGATAAAGAGGAGGAGGAGCAGCGATGGGAGAGAGAGAGAAAGGAAAGGCAAGAAGTCAGGCGAAGGGAGCAAGAGGAGGCCAGAGAGAGAGAACAACAGGAAGCGGAAAGACTGGAGAAAGAAACTGTAACTAAGTGACTAGTCCTCTATTTTGTTTGTTTCTGTCTAAACTCGTGTCATTCATTGTCTGTATGTGTGGTTGCCTAGCTCTTACAACAACAACGACAACAACAAGAGGAGGAGAAGAACAAAAACGTGAGGGGAGATGCGGACCAGAGGCCGGAAGCAGAAGTCCCGAATGAAAACCCCTTGGAAAAATACATGAAGATGGTTTTAGAAGCCAGAGAGAAAAAACAAGACAAGGTAAATCACTTTTGTTTTTGGGTTGTTTTTTTTGTTTTTTTTAAAAGCAACAGTATTTCAATTCACCTTTCCCCCTTGAAATAAGTACAAATGCCCCTTAAAAAACTGCACTCTACAGTATTGTACGTTACAAAAATGTACGCTGATAACAATTAAATGGAGCGTAAACATTTAAACAGTTGATACCTCATGATGTCACGCTTCAGCGCCCGTTGACATTCCTTCTGGTGTGCTCGGCTTTGCCACCAGGGGGCAGTATAATACAGAAAATCACAATACACGAAGAAGAGTTTCACAACCCAGTAAGCTGCTGTAATATGAGTATATATGAATATATTCTTGTGATGTTATTTGACTGCCTACATAATTATAGGTAGGAAATGTAATTTTGAAAAGTACTTTTTTATTTTGTTTTGTCCTACCATGGAATTTGGTCTTACAATGCCCCCTTTGGTGCATGCCTTAGCCTGACGTTGGCAGTAGTGTGAATGATTGAGCCAACTAAAATCCGACAATTCTAATTGTTTCCACGGAGCAGAGATATTATATGCATGGAAATATTAATAAATAAAGTAAGAGTTGTTTGATTGGTTAAACAGACTACAATAGCAATGCTATTTTTTGTTAGCCTGTCTATGATGTATTTTGTTCCATGTTAGCATTAAGCTAGCAGACTTGTGTTAAAGTTGCGGAAAGATGTCCACAACTTAACCACTTACTGCATTTGACCGATTTTGACCGTTTAAACTGACAGTTAAAATTTGCTTTAAAGCAAAATTGTGTGGCATACTCATCTTGACTTTTAATTTTTTTTGCTGTCAGAGCTCTGGAGGTGAAGAAGAACATGTGAGTCCAGAGGTCAAGAGTTTGTCTGAAGAGAAAGATAATAGGTACGGCTTTACTGATCCATTTTAATAATTTGTATATAATCCTCAACAATACATCCCCAAATGATATTTCATTTATTTTGTGTTCTCTCATCTCCTATTTTATTTTATTTTTTTACTTTTTTCCCCCTTGCCCATGAAAAGTCTCACTTAGTGAACTTGTTTTTTGTTTCCACAGTATTGCGGCATATTCGCACAAGGATGAAGATGCCGACGATGATTTTTGGTGAACTGGTCTTTTTTTTTTTATATATATGATGTGGGTAAATAAATACATGAACACATTGAATTGTGAGTATCAGTGGTAACATCAAATGAAAGATTATGAGAGATTTTGTTTCACTTTTTTAATTTTCATTAAAAAAAAATTTACAGGCCAGTTGTGTGTGGGTTTTATTTCTCCAGCAAAACAAAATGTTTCTTTTTGTTCTCATGGTGATTGATAGGTAGCATTTTTTTTTTCCTCTTCACATTTTTGGTTGATTCAATAGGAGACACCTTCCATCCACTTTTTGGCTAATTCCCGTTGCATAAATGTCAATGTTTGTTTAAACGTTGTAAAATGAGTTACAATTCAGCGTGGGGGGTGGGGGGGCTTCAACATTCATAGAAAAGATTTGTAGAAAATGCGTACTAATAAGATTTACATACAGTAGGATAAAGTAACTTAAAATTATCTAATTACCGAGCTAATCATTTGCATTAAACAAAACAAGTAAGGGCAAACACTGCCTACAACTAAAAGTCAGTATACGTCACCGTGTATCAACTCTGCATTCAACCCTCATGCAACAAAAACAAACAAGTTAGCGCGGCAACTAATATCATACAAAGATTACGCAACAGTAATTATAACACATCAAATTCCGATGCAATTATTGAAAAATGATGAAAAAGAGTTTAAAAAAAAACAATTGTACACAGGTCACACCATCAAGCTCTTCAGATAATCCAAACTTCTTCCATTGGTACCAAAGCACGCTTCAGGTTTGATAACACAAAAGTCACCGCGACTCAAAATAATGAGCTAAAACAGCAAGTTTGCAGGCTCAAATTCTTAAATTAATAGCTGCAGTCCATATTTAGCAAGCAGGTTATGGCATAGAGTCGCATGCTGTGATGCAGAGTGCGACCTAAGCTGTCCACAATATTAGGTACAGCTGCACTCTCGAACGTGAACCAACACAAGAACCGTATGGAAAATTCTGTCCAAATACGATGATTATATTAAAATGTTGTGAATCCTCCATACACATGATATACTCACTATTTGACAAGTTTAAAGTCTAATGCCGTAAATACGTTTAACAATTGACTCCTTACATTTGTGGCTTGCAAAGTGGTGGACTCGCTATTTGGCAAGCATTAGGTCAATCGAAGAGTCTTAAGTCCTGACAAAGTGAAAGCAAAACTCTTTACAAGGATACCCTTGCCATAATGTGTCCCAGAGAGATGATTACGGAAATATTAGAAACAACTCTCAATTTGACGATAATAATGAAACATACAGTATTATTACTTTAATACATATCTGACAGTGCCTTGAAATTTGTGAGCAGTATTTTTTATAAAGGCTGATTCTATTTCATTTTTGGGGGTGATACAGCTCTTGTGTTGGATCATGTTAATGCTTTTCAAATTGTTGAGAGCTTTCGGGGAGGCACAGCAACATGAGCAAAATACTTAAAAGCTTTAAAAAAAACAAACAGGTTAGAGATAGCTTACCGTTAGCATACAAGATAGCTTCAGCTACATGATGAAAAGAAATTTTAAAAATCAAAAAAAAAAGTTGAAGTGATCTCATTTTTAAGTTTAATATTTTTTGGTTTAAATTAGCCAGGTTAAACCAACACTTTCTTGAAAAGTTGGAATTTGAAGTCCTTTTCATGCCAAAGGGGACAAAATGGTGAAGCCATATTAACCTTAACAGCAGTAATAAAGTTACATTATAACATATATGGGTGTATCTCAATAAATAAGGATGTCATAGAAAAGTCTGTTGATTTCAGTGCTTCAATTAAAAAAGTCAAACTTGTATATTATAGAGATTCATTGCAAAAATGAGAAAATACTTTTCAGAACGTCTTTGAGACGTTAATTTGGGGTTTTCATTAGACAAGAAACTTTCAATCAGGAATTATTTCACTCCGTGTAGTAAATCTATGACTTTCAATTCTTAATTGAAACACTGATTTATTTATTTTTTTGACATTCAAATTTATTCCAATGCACCCATAAATAGTCTGTATCAATCAACCCAATGTTGTGGCTTAATGAGCAATTGCAATGACCTTAAAACTATAGTTGTACATTACATGCTATACATTTTCCATGTTCATTCAGATCCAGCAGACCCCTGAGGTAGAGTTAATGTAGGCCAAGTTAATACGTTTGCAAACAAGAGCACATAGGGCTGCATCCATGCGCATTTTCTACACTGTATCTAATTTTAAAACCGGTTCAAATGAATTCACAGCAATGTTTTTGTGCGTGTCATGATGGATTTTGCAGACAAAATAAACTCGGGGTGGATAATTCAATGCTTGTCACAATTCAATGTATTGCCCCATGTCATATTGATGCCACTGTAAGTATAACCATAATAATGTCATGTCTCAATCTTCGGCTTGCAAATAGTGGTTAAAAAAATACGACAGCCAAAGACAATCAAGACAACCAAACGGGCATGTAAAAGAAGCAAAATACTGTCGGTTGAATTAGTGCAGAAGCTGTAGTGTGTTAGTCTGTTAGTACGGCACAAGTGGTTATTGTAGCTCAGCCTGGACCCGACGGGCCGGAATGGTTGGCCTTGCGTGCCCTTTGCATGAACGCGTTTGCCCGTGTGTGTGTGTGCGTGCATGTCTGATGCCCTTATGTGTATGAATGAAGGCATTCCTTGGAGCGTGACGTGATGTCCTGCAGCTCCTGCTCTTCTTTCATTTTGATGTCTTGGTAGGCATGCATTTGACTGGCGTCCTTAAGGTAGGCCCAGTTTGCGGAGAGAATCATGAGGAAGTGGATCTGGAAGAGAAGGGTGAGGTGGGTGGCCGGTGAGCAAGTCAAAGAGAAGAGGCAAAGGCAAAAGCTAGTAAAAGGGAAAATCCAAACTACAGTGCAGTGGACACCCACTAGACTGGGCATGGGGACACATAAAAATCTGTAAAAAAAAAAAAAATATATATATATATATATATATATATGATTTTTTTTTAGATTTATTTTTTAATCCATGAATAGGTGAATCCGTGGATGGCGAACCACGTGTATGTGGGGGTCCACTGTCTATTACTCAAACAATAATCAAAACAATGTCTTTCAAAGAGAAGGCGATAGACCTTTTTCGTCATGACGTCAAATCACTTCTGTGTGAGGCATAAACAAATATAAAAGTTAAAGTGAGATTTATTGTGTTTTATTATTGGCGATACTAGTTATCCTAAAGGAAGATTAAACCTAAAAAGCGGCGATGAATGGGTTCCTTGTTCCGATGTTTACTCCCTAGTAGGGGTTTATAAAAGTACACGCTGTAGAAAATGGCTGCTTCACAGCAAAATCACTGAATTCCTGTTTCACTTTGGACATGGATCCTTGGGGCTTTTTCGTGAGTCTTGATTTAGTTTCGTTTGTAAAACTCACGTCAAGGGCTATTTTTTTTTTAGATTTCCATTTGATTGTTAGCCATCTGTCTGTTGTATGCGGTTTAACTTTGGTAGCACTCAATTTTGAAACTATCCAAATAAACCCAAAAATGTTCATCGTAAAACCGAACTTCCTGTTTGTTTTGTAACAATTTGGCGATTTTTTTTCATGCGACCAACAATGATGAACATGTCTACAAGAATTAGTGGTAATCTGACATAGAACGTAACTTTTGTTTATAATATCACGTAACAGAGTCAAAATTCTATTTGCAGCAAAGTACTATCAAGTGATATCTCAAATTAAAGCTTTTAATGAGCACTTTTCAGATATGCAATCCCTTTGTCACTATAACTTTAAAAGGTGACACCGTGACACGTATTTTGGTTAAAAATGTCACCAAGCTCCATTCCTTAATCTCACTTTTCCTTTCACCACTAATTTATTTATGCCTTACCTAAGGTAAATAGGGATGTTTGGAAGTGGTCTGACGTCAAAAGGGTCTATTGTTATAAGGTGGCGCTCCATATTAATTATTAAAACACTACAGAAATGAGACATTAATAGCATGCAGGTGAGTAGAAACAGAAAGCCAGAAGTTGCAAGCTTTTTGAGGTTAGTGAAAAGAGTGTGTGCGTTTATCAAAACGTGTTGTTTAAACATATTTTCATCAGAATGTAAAAGAAATAAACAAGGTAATGTTTTTTTTAAACAAAAATTGTTTATTTTATATAGAATGTAAAGGCTACAGTCTTCAAAGAAAAAAAAACGTGGGACGTAATTAAATATATGAAAATTGTAAGTGACTATAAACAGACTTTTAAGCATGCAGCCTCAGTGTTAAGATAAAAAAATGGCTCTTTAATGGAGAGGAAACAAGGACATAAATGTATGGCGGAGACAAAACCAGCATCTGCTCTTATGTCGAAAAAGCTCAGTTACTCTATTTACTGAAAATAACAATATGAGTCATGAGAAGGAGTTTTAGGGCCACGCTGAAACAAACAAAAATACTATGAGAATTAAGTGTGATGTCTTTTTTTTTTAGCATAATTTTTATTTTATTTTATTTTTTTTTAGAAAAAAAAAGTCATAATTGTAAGAGGATGTGTTTTTCCCGAAGGAAAAACCTTATGAGAAAAAAGTTTGTTATAAGAATGAAGTTGTGTTTCTGTGAACACAATTGAAGAATAAAGACATTTTATGAAAATTAAAAACTAATTTATGGGAGTAAGTGTAATATTATGAGAAAAATAGTCATGTTAAATCAATTTAAGAGACAAGTTTTCGAGAAAAGTTAATTTGAAAAAAAGTAGTTTTATGTCCCCGTTTGCAAATAAAAGAAATAATTTTACAACAATAAAGTTGTATATAATATGTTAATGTTTTGACAAATTTTGAAATTTTGTCATAACTCTGATTCTTGTGAAATATCTTTCTAAAAACTTTTTCTTTTTTCTCGTCATATTACTTTTTCTTCTAGAAAAAAATCATGCTTTTAATAATGTCTTGCAAAATATGCCTTTTTTTCAACCCCAAAATAGAATCGAATAGAATGTTGCTCCGAACTATATACCTATTTCCCTCATAATATTTTCAAATGAACTCAGCTAATTTTTTTTTCCTTCCTATTTTTTTACCATTCATTTTATTTTCAGTGTGGCTCTAATACAACACGAAAGCCCAACTTAAACGAGATATGAGCCTTTTCTCTGCTCGATGTAAACGCAAGTGGTCACAAGACAAGTCATGAGCAGTTTTATGACAAACAAATGACAAACTTTAAGGCCTCAAAATGAATTATGTGTAACATGTAAACAATTACAATTATTTGCACTTGTATACTATGATGCATTTGAGCAGTGAATACTGATGACTAAATACTGTTTTCTCTTATAGGCATGTGAATTGAAGAATATAAATAACACTGGTGTGGTTTTGTAAGTGTGCATATTGCGAAAAAATCAGGTGACATCATCTACAAGTGAGTGGGACACGCTAGTCAACTAAACACTCCACTCTTAAGGACAAATGTCATTAGGTGTCCTCGCTAAACAAAAAAAAAAAAAAAAGGAAAAAAAAAAAAGAAAAAAGCGCACAGTCAGCAATTTACACTTCGTTCTACGAAATTTCCTGTCTATTGTTTTTAGTTGGTTTTGCGGCGAACGCTGCGCTGTTGTTAAAAACAACAACAACAACAACAACAACAGAAATGGAGTTAAAACTTAGTGCAGCAGTCTTCTCGACTCTTAAACTTCAAAACGGCAAAGTTATAAGTGGTAGCCATCATGTAGATCAGCTGGTGGAAGAGAACAAGAGAAGGTGGTGAGAGAACATGCCGGCGTACTTGGATCGCGTCGTTAAAAAGAAAAAAAAAAAAAAAAGTCACCCCACAATGCAAATAATGAATGGATCACACATGAGTCTTTTGATGAGTTTTGGAAGTGATGCACACGCGTTCGCATATTTCAAAGGATTCCATTGAGTCAGAGCTCATGAGAATTTAGTAGGATGACATGCAAAAAGTTGTGTCATTGCAGTGGAATTTCTGAAAAAGTCATTCTCTCTCTTGGTACACGGAAGCATCACGGCGCGAGTACAGTTCAGTTGTATTTAACTTGTTAATACATGTACATTTAAATTCTACAGTTTTTTTTTATTGCATTTTTGTTTCAGTAAAAATTAGATAGATTTTTTTGTGCAATACATTTGAATTGAATCATTAAAGGGGAAGTCACGCCCCGAAAATATTTGCAAGAATTTGTTCTCCGTCACTAGATATAAGAAAAATAAGTTAACCATTCATTTTGTTGAAATGTGGAAACACACACACAAAAAAACCCTCTAATTTTTACCTTTAACGACAATGGCATTAAGTGAAAAAGTCATACTGGTTATTTCATGTCTCATATATCTCCTCTTTATGTCCCTCATGGCTGCTCCTCCGTTTAGCATAAGATGAAAAAAGGCAACCCAAAATTGTATATTTGTGACAAAAAGAAACTTATTTTTAATCATTGAACCATTCAGTAACATTTAAGTATAATTTGTAAGTATAAAATAGTTCTGGAAGTGCAATAAGAAGTTGAGCTAAACAATAACACTACTTTTTATTTATTTATTTTTTTTAATGGCCATGGCTAATATTTTCCTTTTTAGCTTCAACTTCACGATCGGAAGACTTGTCTTGGTGTTTTATTGGTTAGATTAGATTTGATTTTTGGGGGGGATCAATTTTCTTGAAACTTGACTTGTTCCATTGCCAAGCTTTAATGGTGACAGTGCTTTTCAACTTTTTTTTTGTACAATTTCCTACTAAATTCTCACGAGAGAGCACATTGCTAGCATACTTGCAGATGGATTGCTAGAATGGAATGAGTCGGAACAGCGTTGATACAGAAAACATTTTGAGTCAAGGCTTTCTTACCAGAGCGATCACAGTGGCTCCGGCTCCAGCGCAGGCTACAATGTACAAGTGATATGACAGATAGAACTGAAAAAAAAAAAAAAAAAAAACACATCACCATTATAAGAATGTTCATAAATGAATAACTCCATGACAAATGCTGATTGCAAGCCAATCACAGCACTCCTAACATGTCACATACGTAGAAGATGTGGATTGCGTCTCACCTCGCTGGTGTTGCAGATGTCACCTAGCGTGGATCCACAGGCCTTCCCCGGTGTCGCGTTCCATGGGATGATTCCTGCAATCATAAATGACAAGTTATTGTGAAACTCGCAATTTAACACTTACGTTAACATACTTAAAAGTGTCAGGTTAAAAGTAACCCAAATTGCGTCATCATTGCTCTTGGTGGCCATCGCCACTTGACGTAATGTGGTCATACGAAAGACAGTTTTCGTTAATATTCTAAAACTGGTGCGAGTCTTTTGGGATCGCTCTTAGTTGCCAAGATGTCTGCCACGTCTTACCGTACTGACGGACGTCCACGCAGATGGAGTCGATGTCGGTGAGGTTGAACATGGTCGACTTCATGGTGGCGCAGGTGGACCACATGTTGTAGAAGAGGAAGACGGGCACGGCGGAGAAGCCGAACACGCCGAGCCAGGCCACGCCCAGAATGTAGGTGAGGAACACAAACTGAGGACACACACAGACGTCATATATTCATCGAACGGCGTTATTATTATTTTTTTTGGGTTGTTTATTTTTAAACTCTCTTATTTGTTTAATTTTTGTTTACATGAAACACTTTTTTTCATGACTCAGTTTTTTACATGCTATTTATATAAAATTTTGGCAACAATTGAAATTAACCATTTTTTTAATTATAATGATTAGAATTATAATTATGATAATTTGCTATAACTAATACTGAATATTTTTTTTATAAATTTTTGGAGATAAAAAGTAGGATTCACATTCTTCTGAGAATTATCATGTATATAAATGTTTCGGCGCAGCAAAAATGACATCATTATTATTTGTATTATTATTACTATTAATTATTATAATTATTTTTTTATAGATAGCAGTCATAGTAGTAATAGCAGTGATATATAAAAATAATTTTAAGATTATTAAATGCGTTAGTATTAATTTTCCTAAACATATTAATGATTTTTAAAGGTGTTAGTATTTATATTATTTATTTTTCATTAACAATATCATGAATTACAGATTTTTCTTTCTTTTTTTTCTTTTTAAGAATCAATTCTAAAATAAAATGTATTATTAAGATTCAAAAAAGGAAATAGAGGAAAAAGGACATGCATAAATAAATGAGTCATGAAATGTCATAACGACAAAATATTTGCAATTTAGTGTGTCTGCAGGCTCAGAAGCAACAAAACCAGGTTTGTTCTTGCTCCGACTCCTTCTATCTTGAGTCATCTGATCAGGTTGTAACTTTTATGTGGGATTTTGCTCCCTTGCATCTATAAAAAGAACTGAGATCCTCGACTGTAAGCAACTCTGAGGTGTGCTTGACCTTCCCGCAGTCCATCTTTCCTCCGCACACTCAACAACTCGCAACAATCAGCTGCGACATGCCGACGGGCTGTTCCCAAAAATACCATTCCGCTGATGCAGCGCCCGCAGATGGTGGTCTTGAACTCGCTGTGCAGCTCCTTGACAGCGCTAGTGGTGTAGAAGCCCTCGGCCAGCAGGATGATGCCGTACAGGAAGAAGAATGAGGCGATGCCGTAGATGACGTACTGCATCAGCTGTATTCTGGAAAACGACACGACAACTCACAGCGGCTGCTCACACTTGGTCCAAGTGTGGAGAGACACTTGATGATGATGATGTCTCTGGAGGAGATGGATGAACTTTGCAAAGCAACAGAGGCCCCTAAACCGCCGCGTACACCAAACATGCTCATCCGCTGTCATTCCTCTTTTATTACCGAGGCTAATGGACGCTTTGCAACAAGGTCCATATTAGGATAGCTCTGGTCCAGCATTTGGAAAACAGTGCACTAAAAATAGCCAGAATGAAGTCATTAAAGGGGTTTGCCTTTCATACATTTGGCCTCTTGTGATCCCGGCTGAGGAGCATTACGTCACACACTGCGGATTCAAATACTGACACGCACTTCTAAATCAATTAATTAACCAATCAGGAGTTGAGAAAGAGCCATGAATCTTAATTTGTCATCTTAGCAAGACACTTTGGGGAACGCTACGCTTTCAACTTTGTGGAAACACTTCGGGGATGACACTTCTCCGTTCCAGTATGAAGTAACGCAGCTTTCAAAGAAATTGGTAAATCGGAAATATCCCGGCCATGACCTGATATTTGAGCATGTCGGAGGAAGTCAAGCAAACAACAAAAGATGACTTTTAGACTTGATTTTTTAACTTCATGCAGAGGCTACGGCGCTATATTTAGACACAAGCATCCGTGCAACGGACTTTAACGAATCCATTCGCTATATCACTTAACGCAGCAGGTGAGCATTCATGCAACGGATTGTGACAAATCCATTCTCTAGATCACTTAACCGCATTAAGGTCGCAGGTGAGCTAAAAATCTCATTTTATGTGGTGTGGGAGAATGTGACTCAACCCTGTAACGACCTTTCTGGGGGCAACTACAACAAACAGGAGGTCCTTTTTAAGACCTAACAGTCTAAAAGACCCTCAAAACATTTAACTCAAAATGGTCATAATATTAAAAAATAAAATAAAATAAGTAAATAAATAAATAAAATAATAAATAATAAATAAATAATAAAAAAATAATAAAATAAATTAAATAAATTAAATAAATTAAATAAATTAAATAAATTAAATAAATTAAATAAATACTGGTTTTAATATTTGAATTAGGAATGTATATTTTCCCATGTGTTCACTGACATTGCGTATGAGTTTCACTTATTGAATACAACTGCTAAAACTCTACTCAACTCAGATTTCTTCTAGAGCACTCTAAAAACAACCAGAGCTGAAACAAAGGGCTGTAAGTTATATGCTCCCTCTTATGTTTTTCCAGTTAAGGGACGAGCGGCAGAATCAACTAGCAATGTTTGAGGAGAGACTGGCTGACTCCAAAGTAAAGTTCCAGCCAAACGGTGTTAAAGTCATGATTTCCTGTTTCAAAATGCTGCTGCGTAAAAAAAACAAAAAAACAAAAAAAAAATGCCCATGGTAAACAAAAAAAAATGGAATTGACTAATGCATCAATTTGCCAAACAAATTTTCCCCAAATTCTAACTTACTGACATGCACACAGAGCCTGTGCCTTATTCCACTTACATGTCGGTGAGCATGGCATGATCACTGGCGACCTTGGAGAAGTGACTTTCCAGGATGCTGACGGTTCCCGTGAGCGCCACGTGACCGCAGCCGCAGAAGAGGGCCACGCCGGAGAAGCACAAGATGGTCGCCACCAGCGACGCGTATGGCACACCACCTAAACATTTGATGCAGCACTCGAAGCAACCTGAACACAAAACGAGAGTATAACGCTCAGTAAGAGTGTGTCACTCACGATAGTTTTATCTGCTTTTGTTATAATAATTACAATATGGTTATAACAATGTATTGAAAAAAATTCTTGCTCACGTACAGCATGCGTAAAAAAAAAAGGTTGTTATTGTATTTATTCATTTTGTTTATCTTACAATGTTTTGCTATTTTCTTGCAATTTTTGAAATTTTAAAAAATTTCCACTTGATTTTGTAATAATTAAAAAATATATATTTCACAATAATTATTTGAGTTTATATCCTGTGAAAGGTCTGGTATTTTTTTTTTTATTGTTATTTTTGCATCAACACGAATTAATCTAGTTTGAGTTATCCTACTATCTCAATCTTAATTTCAAAATCTTTTTATTTTGTTTACATTGAACATTCATGAACTTCTGATTATTTAATTGGAATTAACACATTTTTGCTTTCTTTAAATTAATGACAAATTGTGAAAGGTATAAATTAATTCTCAACATAATTAAAATAAATAAATAGAAAATAATGGAAATAAACTGGAGCAACAACCTAGTTTCCAAAGTGGCCTTAAAATGGCTAAATGTCATCCACACCACAAAAAAAAGAACATGGAATCACAGGATTCCAAACCAGCATATTAAAACTAGTTCACTAATTAGTTTACAACAAATGACTGCTGCAGCTTATGAATTAATGTTTTCCATCGAATGTCTGGCATAGCTTAGCCCGGTTTATTAACATGTACTTCACGTCTTTAAAAAATAAAAAAAAAACAAGCTCATCTGGCTTTGCATTCAACACTTCAAAGGCAATAAACGGCCTTGCAGGATTTCATAAAAACACACGTGTCGCCGAAATCGATGGCAGCCCCCATGGTGAGGATGAAGTGACCTACGTGGGCCCCGCCCTCCTCTCTGGTGGTCGCGCCGAGCCGCAATCACACACAAACCAATCGACCGTGCGTATGTGTTTTCCATCTCCTGCGCTTGTGTGTGCGTGACAGGATGTTGTCGTCTTGAACGTCCTGCTTATGTTTGAAAGCGTGCGTGCATCCAAATGCACTAAAGATGCTTCAAGATGACATCATCGATGCGCAACGTTTGCTTCAACCGACCACAACTTTAGATTTTGAGCATGCATGTGATGTTTCTGCTTCCTTCTGCTATTAATTTCCTGATGTTATGCTTGCTTTTTCCAGGAGACTTTGAGGGTTGGAAGCTGATTGGCTGAGTACGTTTAAGCAGATATACAACCACTGGCAGTTGAATTTGACCACTCATCCGGACTGTTTGTGTAGTTCGGGGTGATACTAAAATATTTGTCCCAGGCTGGGAATCAGAGGCGTCTCGGAGGTCTGAAAAGATGTGGGACAAAGTGTTCCGTGCTATTCTGTTTTGCTGGAGCAAACTATCCGACAGGAAATACTAGCAGGGGTAAACATTTGCTTTCTTTGGTGGAGAGCTCAAGGAAGAGCCAGAACTTGCAAATCTGAGGAGGATCTTGCTTTGATTTCTCATTCAATGTGCCACATAGGAATATTATCCATAAGGAAATGGGAATACAAGAATATGTGGAGTCATAGAAACACACACACGAAAAAAAAATTGCGGTGTTATTTTCCGAACACACTGACTGGGTCGCTGTGGATTTAAAACATATTTGGTTAGTTAAGTCCAAGTTTTGTGTTCATTATTTTTAACCTACCCAATTAGACTTTTTTTTTTAAATATTGGTGGTGGTTGGTTTGATCAATGGGTAACATTGAATTTAAACACAGGTTTAAGTCTGGTCCGAGTGTCCTGCCCACCAATTGAAAATGTTTGCATTAAAAGTCGCGTTATTTTTAACCACATAATGGTTGTTTTTAAAATACAATTTTTGTTGAGTTTGTACTACAAGATTCATACCGTTATGGTTTTTTTTTATACTCGCTTACAAGAAAAAATAAAAATAAAAAGAAATATTACAGTAACCAATAAAAACAAAAAAATTCCCAATGAAACATGAAAAAAATAGAAACTTGGATAATTAAATTCAACTACCAAAAAAATGTGATCAAAGTAAACCCCAAAAATAATGAAAATCCATGGCCAGTTGGTAAGTATGATAATTAATTCTGATAAATTACTTAAAACACCACCACCTGTACTCGAATAACGTTTTAGTCACGGTGGCCAGTTTGAGTCTGGAAAAGATAAATGCATACAAATTGTCTCCTGACTTCCCGGGCTATGCCCAGGCAGCCACTTTAGCCCACTTCCCGAACACTCTTTGAATGCCTCTGATGGACACATATAACACGGGGTAAAAGGTGCGAGGGCTCCACACAGGATATTGAGGCCAGCTACAAAGTTATTTGAGTCCTTTTATAGGAGGAAGCGGCACGTCAATCAGAATGAAGCGGAGCTGACTGCACATTGGCTGTGATCCATCAGGCACTCACAATGACAGCGGAATGTGAAGCAAACATCGAGACATGGACGGATATTACTATGGACATTTTATTTAATATCAACTTGGTTTTAAAGATTACCCATTTGCGAGGTGTTTTTTTTAATATGGAAATGCAAAAAATGTGTACCATGTGGAAAACTGAAATAAAGCAATAAGATGTCTGAAATGAATTACTGCAGGTATCGAGTATTTTGTTATTGGGATATTCAAAAATTCTTTCAAACAATTGGGTATTTGGCTAAAAATAATAATTGGTTAAAGAACAATTATACATACAGAAGAAAAAAGAAACACATTTTAGATCACCTTAATATTTTTATTTATGTAATTTTTTTTTTGTTTTTGTTTTTATTTGATTTTTTTTCTATTTTTTGCAGCTTACTATTTCCCTCTCTAGAAACAATAACATTTAAAACAAATCTCTCCCCATAGTTTGGTCTATGAGAGAAAGTGACGTCAAGACCATAATGGCGATTTTGCCAGCGAAAACAACGCACTTGAGTAAACCTGGTTTGTTCAAAAGTGATAAGTAGGAACGTCAACTTTGTCAGGCTGTCGGCATCAAATCTTGTAGAGTAATTTATGTCTATTAAAACCGTCTTTCAAAAGCAGACAACTCTCACCAGCTTGTATGGGGCACTTGAGCGCTGGTTGGCACTAGCGCTGCTAGCTATTAACGTTGCTAGCCGCTAACGTGAAATGCAGACAAAAAGCACCTCATGATACAATGTCAGCCTCATTAAATAGTTTTTTAACACCCTTAATTAAAAATTGAACTTTATTTCAAGACGTTGCCGGAAAAAAATTCAATCTAAAAGTGTGCCAAGGCTCTGATGACCATATATGCTTTTTTTTTAATAATATTGCCTTTATTAGTCCCACAATGGGGAAATTCGAGATTCGAACCCAGGCCTCCTGGGGAGACTGGGTCCTGAACGCGGCGCCTTAGACCACTCGGCCATCCTGGCAGCCACTCGGCCATCTATGGTAAGGTGTATTTTAAAGTTGACATTTTCACCGTATTGGCGGCGTGTTATCGTCAAGCGTAGCATGAACAATTGCTACTGCTGTTAGCTTGACTTCTTCTTCCTGACACTGTATATATAAAAAAGCAAGTACTCAAGACGAAAAAAAATGCAGAGGTACTCGAATTACTCAAAGGCTCATCTACTGTCTATACTAAATGTAAAAATTTGCTGCTGAGTTTTACGTGAAAAAAACTAATAAACTGCTGTTGGATGCAAAAAAATGGCCTCCATTAGCATGGATAAATGTAACCACAAGCCTGTCTTTTATATTCATGAGGTTTCTTACAGATGTGGTCAAAAGCTTTCTACTTGCAGCTACAAAATAGAACAATAGGAATCGTAATAATAAATGCAAAATACATATGGTGAGTGTAAATAAACGTGAACAGTGAACAGTGCCAAATGCATGATTGGAAAGAGGCTGGCTCCAAAATATGCTTCTAACATTTCAAAGAACTTTGAATGGTCTTTCATGTAGTAATATTGCAGTTTTGCATAACGGCAATCACTGAAGTTTTATTGTTTTAAATTTAACACTGGACACCATAGTTTTACACTTGAATGGCAAAAAGTGAGCTTTGTGACGCATTGCCTTTGCATGAACCCAGTATTAGTTAAGTTATATTATGTATAACAGTAAGAAATGTTTAATGTTAATACATTGCAATTCCTTTTTTTTTTTTTTTTCTCATCCAAGTGGTTATTTTGTATTATTTATTATTGGAAATTCGCTTAAAATTTCCAACACGTTGGGGGTGGAGCCGTGTCCAAAATATCACGTTGCCTATACATTTACATTTTTATATATGGTTTCTAATCAGGTTTGACAGCTGACAAATCCCGTAGGCCATAATAAAAATCACGTTGGCAACTTCTTTTTTCCCGCCCTCCGCCTTTGATGACTTTCACATGGTTCAGATCTTGCCGCCGCACAGCCCTCCTGATCGGGTTAGACTTGTGAAGCCGACGGGAATATGAGGAGGAGGAGGAGGAGGGGCAGACGACTTGTTTGTGTTCAGCTTTCTTTTGTCACGCTAGCATCACAAGAAGAGAGATACTTGTGAGTGTCGTTGTGTGAGAAACAAGAAAAAAAAAACGGAGGCAGAGGCCAAGAAGTTTGAAAACAAAGACACGTCTGTGCGCGAGGCTCCGCTCTCCATCACGTCCAGTTCATTCAGAGCTCCACTGAGAACCACGGCAAGGCTTTTTCCGGCCAACCGCTGGGCTCTCACCCGAGTTGAGTGCTTGGCCTCAAGGGACCACTTCACACTTCCCCCAAAAAAGGGTCTCCTAGGAGGAAGGAGGATGGCTAAGAAGGGCATCTTTACTTTTATGTCTTCGCTGAGACATCACACACTAACAATCCTGCACCTGGACCCCCCCCCCTTCTACCCCTCCTCGTAAACCCCCCTCCACTACGCCCATTCATCCATCACCAGCAACCACAACATGACTGTGGCCTGTCATCACCGTAAAGCTGAAATCCTTCCAACAGCTGGGAAGCGTAAATAAAGGGCACCCTCGGAATTAGAACACAATCCAGTCATCCATTTTCTATCGTGCTTGTCCTCATTAGGGTGAGGGGGTGAGCTGGAGCCTTGCTCAGCTGACGGTGAGGTACACCCTGTACTGGTCTCCAGTCAATCGCAATCATATTCCCACTAATGGACAATTTAGAGTTATTCATTTTCAATGGAGAAGAGAAAACCCACACAAGGATGGAGAATGGGATTCAAACCCAGAACCCAAAAATTGTGGAGCTAACCACTAGAGCACCCTCTCATACTGCCTCTATAAATCACATAAAAAAAACAAACAAAGCAAAGAAAAGATGGTTTGATTTAATGTTAATCTCAATTTTGTTCAAATGGAGTGCACAATTTCTTCTGCAACCAACAGAGGCCCTGATCCGAATTGAAGGAAATACCATGCTTTCTTCAGAAGGAACCCAGGGACAGCAAATACAATGAAAACAGCAAGGGGGCAAAAATTGAACCTTGTGGAACACCATACAGCAGTGGAGCAGTCTGGAACTCATTGCAACTAAGGCTAACGCAAAAGGGATTGCCAACCGAAAAGTTCTTCACTATTCTAGACCGCTATCACTTGAAAGAAGAACATCAGGTCAGCTATGAAACCTTGAACTATATCCACGTTTTGGTCAAAACCTTTCTGTCGGACAAGACTGGCACTATCAATTAAAGGAGATAAAAAATGACTATATGCAGAATATCAATGTCACATTCTTGTTCATCATCACTTTGGGTGGGGCAGTTCAATCTCAAGTAACAATGCAAACCTGCTCATGTCTTTAGACACACTTTTAAAACAATACCAACACATTTAAACATCATGCCCAAAGATATACTGTACATAATAAAATTAACCTTTCGCAGATTTCTGTTGGCATAAAAAACAGGATTACATCATAATTTTCAACAAAAATTAGGCTTCCTGAAATACAGTTTTCCTATTTCTGTTGTCGTTCTTCTTTCAAATTCACACCGTGTCAAATTAAACAAGTGTGCCACCATCTAGTGGTCAATAGTGGAATTACAATCAATATAAACGGAAGTTGGGCCAAATTACAGTTATTACATCGGTGAAAAAGCGAGAGCACAAACCCGGAATAGATGGAGGCGTTACTGTACACCATTAAGTTTTTAACACTTAAAATTTAAGATCAAGGACAACATTGGAGGACCACAGAGCTGGTGCTGTGTTTGTATTCCTCGAGAAGTTTGCGGAGCACAAAGTACAGTGTCAACATAAGTAAGTTGTATCTTCATGGAAAATCTTTCTGTTGACTCAGGTTTGCATCCGTATGAGTTTACATTTTTTTCTGTTTTATTACACTGTCATATGAAACATATTTGGATTCACACGTATATAATCCATGAGCCTCCAAAGGCCTGTATCACTGTAAAAAAAAAAAAAAGAAATTACCATCCGCCTTCTAATCTGACGTGTTGCCCTCATTGCTAACAGATGTGTCTGTTTACAGCTCACGATTGTTTGCTGGCGCTCGGAAGGCATAGCTGCCAAAACACTAACATATCTATGAGTCTTATTTTCCACACTCGCTCCACTCTGAGGGCAAGCATTAAAAGAGCCATGATGGCTCTAATGGCCTCCCTCCAGAGACAAGGCCAGTCTGAGTGAGGGAGAAATTTGTCAAAAGTGGCCTCCGTGTTTACTTTGCTGAGACAGCAAGCACCAGTTGTCCAACGATAGCCGATGACTGCACCTCGTCCATCATCAGTTGAGCATTCACAATAAAAACGGATGAATCGCATTGGATGAATCGATTCGGTTATAATGAATGAACAAAAGCATTCCAACAAAATATATGTCTTTGACACACCACATTATTTAAAAAATAAAACACTGACAAGATTTATTCATTGAATTTTTTTCAAGTTTGGCGGGCCGGATTAAAATGTTTAACGGGCCCCACGTGTCCCCCGGGCCGTAGTTTTGTCACGCCTGAAATAAACGCTATCCAATTTTAGTATATATTATGATAATGAGCTTATTATATGATTAGCATTTCCTTGAAGATACAGTACCTTTGTAAAAATATTTCTGTACAAGTTATTTATTTATTTATTTATCTATTAATTTGTTAAGGTAGATAGTTCATGTCCACTGGAAATTTACTGGCATCTGTAAATGTGCATATTTAAATACGAATTCTTCAATGCCACCGCTGAGTTTTACCACACGGGTGAGTGAGTTAATGCTATATTATCCTCTTCAGTGTGCATGGTACTTGTCGCAATCTGTTTGCAAAGACAAGCCATTTATCTTTGTCCTTGGCGCCCCGTCTCATCCACCTCATTAATCACCCGTCCCTCGCAAAAGACCGATTCAAACGCTCCCCGAGGTTTGATTGATCGGATTGTGCGAGCGCTTCTTTGTCATTAAACGTGACGTGACGGGAGAAAGATGACAGCCATCGCCGGGCATTATGCGGGACGATTACCGGCTGAAAACGTCTCACCAGACGTTTCAACAATCACACTGCGGAGGTGGGTCGTGCGCAAGTAGGTAACCATAGAAACGGACTGATTGACGGAGTGTGTTTTGTGAAAGAAAACGGGCATTATTTTCAGTTTTAAATGAAGATGCACTAATATATATGACGTACCATTTAGGAATTGAAGGGTCTCTTGGGTTCAATTCGCACTCAGTGACCGTGTGAATGTAAGTGTGAATGGTTGTCTTTCTCTATTTGTGTCATGCGATGGAGTGGATGGCCTGAAGTCTGGCGATGCTTTGCCAGGCTTGCGGTGTGGAGGGATTTAGGGTTGACTTAAGTACACAGCTTTTCCAGTTTACAATGAGACGAGCGTTTTTACAAAGTAGTTCTGTACCTGGCGTGTTCACAAGCCCATACTCCGAATTCTTGATATTGGGAATCAGCCATTGCCTGCCAACATGGCTGCCACATTGGCACGCATTTTAGCCGTATTTGCTGTTTAAAATGAATTTCAATGCAAATCCATTATGGTGATCAGCTCTTTCAATGTATTTTATTTAGCGATGCCTCAAACATCTTAACAGTCCTTTTCTTCGATAAAAATGTGAAAATGTGCTTTTGATGGAAAAACAATGTCTGTACAATGAATCTCTGTGTAACAATTTTACATTGACAAACCTCTTAAACTATTTGCACACAATTTAGTAGTGGTAGTATTTAGTGGTGTGTGTGCAAGCATGTGCGCCATGAACGTTTAAATACTCTCCTTTATCCGTTCTCTCTTTTGTAACACTCTTGCAACTTGTAATGTGGCCTTTCCGTGTGTCCATTTTTTAGGAGTTTCCATAATGTTGTGACACAGGTGATCTCGTTCAAAAGGGACGCAATGCTGCCATCTGCTGGCCATAGCTAATGTTTCTTTCGCTACTTTCCCACCTTAATAAACCAGAGTTGGCCAAGAATTCTTTCCGCTCGCTCCCATTTAAAAAATATAGTCGCCGTTAATCGACGTCAACGACGCTCCTCGTTAGGATTTCTGTGGTCAACATTTCACATTCCAAAATCCATCCAACCATTCATCCATCTTTTTCAATACCACTTATCCTATTCAGGCTTGGGATTGGAACCTATCCTAGCTGACATTGGGTGAAATCCGGACTACATCCTGTACAGGTTGTCAGTCAACCATTCAAACTCACATTCACACACTCACCGAGTGGGCATTGAACCCGAAATCAGGCGAGTAAACCGCAATGCCATCCAAAATCCTGCAACCTTCGTCCATATGCTTCTGGCCCTAACTCGCGATCACTTGTTCAACGTGTGAAGCAAGTAGGCTGCTCCCAGACTCTTTGAGAGAACAAAGTTGCAACATGAATATCAATGCAGATAGATTCCTGATGGAAGTGGGTGAACCCAAGTAGGACCCCAACTTTGAGCTGTCAAGACGCACCGAGGTTCCCATGTGAGGTCAATCAGAGACGTGTTAGTGATGGATGGCACGTCTCTGCTGCGATCTTCCATCTCATATTTGGGTAAAACAACGAAGAAGTTGAAGAGGAACACAAAGAGGCGACGATGTTTAGACGGCGCACACAAAGCAGCTTGTTAAAAATAACAGACAGGCGAGGGCCGATGGCGAGGGATGACCGGGGCAACGGGGGGAAGAGGATCTTGGCAACCACGCGAAGAGCGGCCCCCGGGGGCATGCTAATGAGAGAAAGGCCTTTCAGCGGGGTGTGGGACGAGTGGGGGCTGGATTGGGGTCTTCTCACGGATACCAGACTTTGGAGAAAAAGGGGGAGCCTCAGGGGTCAGGGAAGCGAACTTAGCAGGGATCCCACAACACAACAACAAATGGCCGCACTAATCTTCCGCCTTTTTTTTTTTCCACAGTCGGCCCTGCTGAACACCGGGAGAGCTGACATCATGCTTGTAAAGACGAGATGCTTCGTTTGAACTCTTTTTACGGTCACATTAAGATGTTTATTGGATCTTTAATTTGGGATAGAAAAAAAATGTAATTGCACCTTAAGTTCAAACACATTTTTTTTTTTGTAGGATTCAAAGTACTGAGAGCAGCACTAATCAGCGCCATCTCCTGCAAACATGGTACACGTATTTGAAATGGGATTGTTTAAGGCATTTACAGGGCGTCCTCAGTTTCGCTTGTGACATACAAGGTTTCATGGTTATGAAGACAATGAATTTGTTGTTTAGTGGCAAAAGAATCTGTGGTCACGCCGCACAAGAGACACTCAATGTGTTTTTCTAGAGGATTATTTATTTATTTATTTGTATATTTATGGCCGAGAAATGTTTTTCATACAAATACTTACTGTCATTATCACATTACTACTCTATTATCGCTATGCCCTCTGACAGACTACAAGTGATCGCAAACGACCATTACAACAGTATAGGAAACTTAATTTATCGTCAATCTCTTTTCTGGCTGCTCAGTAAAATATGAAAAAAACGATATAACTTAAGCATGCAATTACAATATAATGGCAATGCCAAAAAAACAAAACAAATAGCGACTGTTATTTCAACGAACAAAGGTGCACTTGAATGCATCGCACGAACTACAACATGACAAGAAATACGTCTCCAGACCAGTAGGTGGCACTTGTCTAAACTTGTGATTGTTAAATAAATTCAAGAAAACTGTTCAAAGAAAATGTTTGACGTTCACCAATTTTATAATGAGTATCTTATCCTCTTCATTCCTCAAATGTGTTTTGCTTTTCCTTTCTTTTCTTTTTTTGCTACGCCATTTTGGTAGACTGGCTCTGGTGTGCTTCATTTACGTGCCAGCGCAAATCTGGTTTAGCATGTCGGTGCACAGGGTTGAGACATTCAACAATTTGGTAACAGAAAGTAATCTGCGTTCATTGTAAAATCCACAGCGTTCGCGGAAGAAAAGTGCCCGGTGTCAGTTCCCAGTATAATACGGCTATGTTGACAAAAATAATAAATAAAAAGAATAGAATGCATACTGGAAAGAAACCAGTAGCCTCTGAAAGAAAGTCACTCTTTTGAAATCCAGCTGTGCCATCAATGAATATAAAAGCTCGACTGTGAAATTCAAGCTTCGACATAACACGGCTTTGCATTTGATATCGGCACAGCTTTTGAGTAGATAACCGGGGGGGTGAACATCGGCACGTCCATTATGAGGCAGAGAAATAAATACGTAAGTCGGACGAGTTTAGGCACCAAACACTAAAAAAGAGAATGTAGTCTAAATTTGATTTATAAAGAGAGCATGTGTCACGGTAATTAATAGAAAGTGTGTATCGCAATTGGGAGAAAACATAACACGGTTCCTGGAGTGAAAAAAGCCACAACAGCGGGCAGAGAATGACTTCATAAATGTTTTATGATCTGGAACGAAATTTCAATTTCAATTTAGTTTGGAATGTAACGAGAAGCAAAACAAGTTTGAGTTAAGTAATTCTAGCCAAGGGTGAGAGTTGCACACTCAGGACTTCATCTGAATGAGGATGAAGGCCTAATAGTGAATTCCTCATTGTGGCTTTCACACAGCGAGTTTGAGTGCAGTGAATGCTGCTTAGTCGCGCACAAAAGACTTGCACCCTCAGTTCGCAGGCAGTCGGTTTGTTGCCATTCAGCATGTCGTGACAAACGCAAAATGAACCAAGAAGCATTGAGGGTGTGGTCCACTGGCGGTGGCCCACTGGTAAAAATTGTGTAGTAAAGTGACACAGTTCCAAACATCATTCACTGTCTGCCTCCAATCAAAGTCATTGATTGGTTAAATAAAAAGCGCAGGACAAAAAGTCATTCGAGCGATCCGTTTGTTTTACTGACCCACTTATCGCAGACAAGTTCAATATGTGAAAAACAGCAACACAACGGTGGGTTAGCCTTTCATTTCAGGTTATAATGAGCAACAAAGCGATCTTGATTGAGTTGAGAGGTTCCGTGTCTGATAAAGTGACATTTTATCTGCGCAAGAAGAAATAAGAGTAAAGAGGAGAAACCATGAGGAGTTGATTTATATGAATCCTCATGCCTCTACGGGGCTCAGCGAAAAGAGAAATGCATCCTTCTCCGCTTGAATGCCTTCAAAGGCACTTTTGCAACGCATTTTACGTTCACATCGCATGGCTGTAAATAATCCGATGACTCGGGTTGTTTCAAAGCAGTCAGAAACTTACCAAACTGCCAGAAGCTGAACTCCAACCAGTTACTTTACAGTTGTATACAGTATGCTGTATGCATAGCAGGGTTATAATAGTTTGGGAGTTTTATATTTTATATTGTTTAAAACGTTTCATTTCATTATTTATATTTATATTTATATTTATATTTATATTTATATTTATATTTATATTTATATTTATATTTATATTTATATTTATATTTATATTTATTATATTTATTATATTTATTATATTTATTATATTTATTATATTTATTTGTTTTTATTTAATTTTTTAATTTAAATTTTTTAACAAAAAAAAAAAGTCACCAATGCGCTCAAACCACAACCAGCTCAACTGTCAATCATGTGTCATTTCCAAGACCTGGCAAAATGGGTGCATTTATTTTGTAGGTTTGTCTAGCTTGCTCACTGCATGTCACAATGATGCCAATAACGGCTGGTTAAGGTGCTCAAGTTCTCAAATAGCGAGAGAGGAGCGAACACCATGCTCTGTTTTAGCCACGCCCACAAATCAGTCTAATGGTATCGCTCCACAATTGAGTGCGACTACAAATCTTTAAATTCACTTTACAGGGTCGTGAAAGTTGCGCGCAGATCAGGTTGCGACACAAGTGGGTTCACATGTGTTTGGGGTACTAAAGTACTCCTACAGAGCCATTTTGCTGCATTTAAGTAGTAGTTTGCTCCTCAAATTTCAACCTTTTCCTGCTGCTATAACGAGCCTTTAACCAAACAATGGCCAAGAACAGTGCCTGACTCAGCACCATTTTAATTGCATGTTTGTGTTTGCGTCTTAT
Source organism: Idiotropiscis lumnitzeri (assembly GCF_059441095.1). Taxonomy (NCBI): domain Eukaryota; kingdom Metazoa; phylum Chordata; class Actinopteri; order Syngnathiformes; family Syngnathidae; genus Idiotropiscis; species Idiotropiscis lumnitzeri. The sequence continues at coordinate 10,948,918 of NC_142404.1, read as the reverse complement.
TAGGTCTGGGAACGGTCTACTGCCATGTTTTCCTTCAGTCGTTTTTCCCCCCCCAAAAAATAGTGAATATGTTGGCTCATCCACAGGCGTTGTGGTTTTGGCTCGTGTCACGTGAAAAGCAAAAGACAAATGTTACTGTAAAGCACGCTTGGAAAGATGTAGCAGAGGGCAAACTCACAATTTTTTTATATTAACTGACTCATTTAAAAGAGTCTTTTGCATTGCTCATTGCATGAATAGTCTTTGTACTTTTTTCATGTGCAAACATAAAATTCTGCTTCCCTCCATGCTACAGAGAGCTCATCTTACAAAAACTGACCCCAAAAAATTTTATTGTGAAAAATGTAGAGTACCTCTTTTTTCCACTCAGGATAATGGAGGATAACATGCTTGCTTTGTTTCCAATTCATATTGATTTTACATTACAGAAAAGTGTGATGCCAAATATTCACACACACACTACTGAGAGGTGCCATAATGGGGAAAAAAGATTAGAAACTCAAACATAGTGTCACATTTTGGTCAATTTATGTATTTTGCTTTTTAACTATATAAGGTAAACTAATATAACCGCATAAAATAATCATTAAAAATAAATAAAGATTTTTTTTAACACATAAATATTCTTTATTACCAATATATTTATTTTTATTTTATTTTTTTAATTTTGGGGGTTATTTAAGTCACCATTATTTATTTGAACTAAAAACCATAAATGATACATGAATTTGAAATTACATTTAAAAATGATAAAGCATGTTTGTTTGTTTCCGTCATTGCATGATATGCCGCATGTCTTAAAGCGTTCCCTGACAACAAATCCCATCCCGTGCGGTTAATCCCTTACATGCACCTACGCCACTGCCATAAGCATCTTTATATTTAGCGCAGAACAACAGCCAATCAGCAGGCTTGAGTGACAACGTATTCATCTTGTCCTAGCGGCTTAGTCAAATTAGCTGAACAAAAATCACAACCAAAGATATTTTCCGCTTTAAAGCTGAAAAACATGTTAGTGGACCGATATCTGTTATCCCGTAACATGTTCGTGCACGGTGAACCGTCATTCACCCCTTACTGATTATTACCACGAAGCACGTGCAGTCCTTTGCCAAACGCTACAACACACACGCTGAGTGCACGTTCACAGATGACAGAATAAACTGATGTGGGCTTCTTCTGGACCAGTGGAATCAGAACTGGATCGCACTCCCAATGTCAGTAAGCACATCCATGCCAAAACTGTTAACAAAAGTGAGAAAATAATTGTGGGCGGCGGTATGTGTGTTCATTTGCTTGGCTACTTCCTGGTTCAACGAATATGGCATAAAATGAGACTCTACCATTTGGGGATTTGGGGACCATATCATATTTAATTCTGCGTTGGAGCAAACTGTGAAAATAAAACAAAATGAGTTCCTTTCATAATAATCAAAAGTGGTGAACTGTCGCAGCTTGATTGAGATGTATCTTGAAGGACCAAAATTTGCATTATTGTTGCCATGGGAACCAGGCAACATCATTCACTCCATATGAGCATTTCCTCAACTCAAACATTCTCACAGTCCAGCTGCTCGCTTTGACACACACACACCAATGCACCCCCACGCACACGCACACACAATAGACATAATGACCGGAGTGGTTGTGGGGTGTCGTGTGGTGTTTCCCATGAACAGAGCCCTCCCTCATGGGATCTCTTTCGGCTATTGTCCTCAGCCTCACGCCGACAACCTCTCACCCCTGACCCAACACTTGGCCCCGTCTCAAACCCTCCTGGACACCACCACTGCCCCCATTCCTCACAAACTACTACAGCAAAGTGGCTCAACAGACCTCTTTAATTCAATTATTGGGCCAGAAGTTGCGCAAAACCCGCATCCTGGTTTTGGATCCTAGCAGGCCAGAAAACATAAACCTGAATCTGACGCTAACTCGCCCAGCCGGACCCAGACGAGGGCAAAGGGGATCCTAACAAGTGGCCAATGGACGCTTCTGGCTGTGTACACTTGAGTGACCTCCTGTGAGAGTGGGTCAATCCATGGCCTTATTGCTTTAAGCGCTGACAGGCAGCCAGCCGTCCAAAAGCATCCAGTGTGCAAAGGCAAAGCCATTTGGGACTCCATCCTCTGGGGTAGTAATGCAGACTTTCAACTTTCGCTGTGCGCACAAAGTGCAGGAGCAACACAGATCAACACTGACAGCTGTACTTCGCAATTACATTCATAATAATAATGTGATGATAGTTAGATGTTAAATTGACGATATTTCTTAAACATAGTGACTAGAGGGGTTTATTGTTTCGACTGCCTCTTCATTAGAGAACTTTATTTGCACAAGTGCCTTTTTTTAATATATTTATTAATGATTCAATAATATATTATATAATATATTAATATTATCTATTTAAAAATGGAAGAATGCATTTTTTAATAAATCAATATAAATTACATTCATATAAATTAAATATTCTGTATGTTATATTGGTGTTGATTTTTTTTTTGCATGAATTATCATTAGGTATGCACAACTTATTAGTATCATGAAATCCATTAGTTTAATCAATTAGATTAGTCAAAATGACCCAAAGGGCTCATTTAAAAAAAAAAATATTATTTACTGACACACAGGTGCAAAAATAAATATACCATTATTAAAATGTTATTAACAGTGAAGAAAAATTCTGTGCTATAACTTTAGACAATCCTATTCATGTTTTGTCCTGAGGGCAAGTAGGTCCATCCTCAAACTGTTCCAAATGTTTCACATCAATGAAAATTTCAACAAGTCCACTAAGAGGTCTGATTGATTGATTCGAAGTGGTGTCCTTCAGGTTTGGTTCATATAGAGTGCGATCTCATGCATTCTCCACGTTAAGAACGGTCGTAAAACGTAGCTCTCTACACTTTCCAGATGTTGCAGATGTCTTTTGCCATACAGTGGGGGTCAAAAGCTCAAAATGAGTTATGAGACATTGATGGAATATTCATAACGAGCACACATCCCTCTTTGGGTCTGCGTGTGGTTTAGGGGTCACACATGTAAGATTTTCTGCCCCCCTAAAAACTGCTCTTTCCTCTTTCTTCTTTAGCTAAAACAGATGGGACCACTGCCAAGCGCTTCTTTTTTTTGTTTTTTTTGCATAACTCGCCATCAAATTCAAACATTACAGATCATCATCATTCATTTGGACTCTAAAATCGCAACTGTTCTGTTCATGCAATCGGCTCACTCGCCCCCCCCCCCCCCTCTGTTGTTGCCTTGTAGCCAGCATCTGTCGCTGCACAAAAGCTCAACTTTTGCAGACTTTCGACAGCTTGGCAGAGACACTTCCTGTGGGCCTATCGCGCCTTCCTCTCGAGGATTATAAGCAGACAATGAAAGCTCTCGCATGGAAACAAGTGAGAGAGAAAGCAGGTGTGTGCAGTGGCCTTTAACTTGGCAGCCTTGGGAGCACAACATCAGGATGAGTCATCAAACTCTGGCGCCGTGCTCCGCCCACACGCAATAACAAAAATTCACATCCTTTACAATTAAGTGCCGGGCACTTGAATAGAATTCCAGTGTAACATTTAGCGACAATCAGACAGAATCTCTCGGGAGCCCAAAGTTACGAGAGGTGAAATTGTATTGGGGAGGTTAAAGTTGTGGAGCTGAGCTAAAAGCTCAAATAGGTTACATTTGTTCCAAAAGCTGAAGCACAACTTTATTTTTTGAAGTCCCTCATTGAAATGTCAACAATAACTTTAAAATTTTTGATTGTAATCCTAAAATATTTCTGTTACAAGTTCATTTTTTTGGACTGACCTTTGAAAATGGGCCAAATGGTGGCTTCCAAGATTCCTGTATTTATTCAAGCATTGGTTCTTCAGACTTTTTAGTGAGTCTGAATTAAAATAAAATTCATTTTTCCTATTGGAAAATGGTTGGTGGATTGAATTTCCCTCAATTTTTATTTATTTATTTTTTGTGGGTCTACTCATGTTGGACAAGCCTCCCAAGTTTCCATGCAAAGCTAGACTGGAGGATTGAGTTGTCATTAAAGGACAACTTCAACTTCATATTTATGGAGATGACTCTTCAAACTTCCTGTATGTTTTTTCGACATTGGTGATTGATACCATTTTGTGGGTCTGCTCGTGCGAGACATGTCCACCAAATTTTTGCGTGCCAAAGTGACAATTGGTTTGAGGTTGAATTAAAATAAATAAATAAATAAAAAGAAAGAAAAATCCAAGAGGTTCTATTCAGTCAAATTCCCATCATGATGACTAACCCTAGAAAGTATGGCGTTATTCGGAAACGACAACTTAAAGAGCGCCATTGCACCACATCCCAAGAAGGCACGATGCAGCAATACAGCCGGCTTTCATTTTCCAATCCCGCCAGCCACAATCTGCCGCCAGGCTTTGCAACAAAGCACCGAGCACTTCTCATTGGTGCACCCGGGGGGCACCCCAACATGCTTTTGTCTTACGGTTGTTTAGCAGCGGCGCAGAAAGCGGCGAGCACAAAGGCCGATCTGTGGTGGCTTGAATACACTCAAGCGGGCACAAGGCCAACAGCTCAATCCTTGTAGGGTCCCACACTGAAGGAGCGCAGTGATGAATTCTGCTCTCTCTCACACGCAAACGCAAATGAACTTGCAGGAGAAATTAGCTGGAAGGGTTTCTTCTCCTCCTGCACAATTCATTTCTACCGGTGGTGCTAAAAGGAAGAATCGCAAGCAGCTGTTGGGTCACTTGACGGCTGCGAGCTTGACAAGCAGCACGAGTACAAGAGCCGAAGTTGGAGAACGTCATATGCCACCGATGTTGCAAAATGCAGAAATTGATCCTAATTTCTCGTCAATGCACTTGTTCTTTGGCTTTTTGGAGATATTACAAAAGGAGCAGCCTCAACAAGGGCTGTTTAGAAGAATAATAAAACTCAAATTCTGAGTTTGACTCATCCCAATACTTTTGTCCACCATCCTTTTTTAAAGTGAGAGCAATTTCTTGGGTTCCTGATCAATGGAAATGCTCAAATTAAATAATGACATTCATCTACGTAAATACACTGATTTTGTCCATGATTCATGCCATGTTTTATCAACACTGATTTAACAGAAAAATATCAGACAAATATCAATATTCAAATATGTAGTTCAAAAACACAATGTCTGTTCGATGGTGAGCTATTTTTAGAACATGTCCACGGGCTAACTCAAGTGGCCCTGGTGGGGCTACCTTGTGGCCAAGCAGCATTTTGGTGACCCCAGACTTACAGTACAAGACAATTTTTATTTCATTTATTTTTTTATTATACTGCCTGCTGGTGGCCAACGTGTGCACAGCAATTATGACATGAAACAATGATGGAAAAACGGTTTAATTCTTTACCTTGTATTTATGTTCATATACACTGTATTTTGTCTTATTATTGTACGCTTTTATAAAATGCATTATTTATTATTTTTCTCATTAAGTTAGATTACAAAAAAATATTGAGGGGGTTTCTTGAGGAGCTGGAACGGATAAACGACATTTGCATTCATTTCAATGGGGAAAGATCATTTGAGATACAGGTGTGAGTTAGGGGCGTGGTCACTGAACGAAGTAACCTCGCAGGTTTGCATAACTCATGAAAAGTCCACCATCCACAAAAATAAGCATAGTAATACAATAAAAGAGAATAATGTCGAGCCTTGTTTTGGCCACAGCGCATCACATGACAGAGCGCCCAGCTGCAATGACACGGCTCGGCCACTATGTCAAATTAGCAAATTCCTCCAGTCACAGCCACACCCTTGATGTAAGCGCCATTTCTTAGTCCAATTGCATCCACATTAGGACAATAAATTACTCAGTTCATTAGACTATATTCATAACATTCATCACTTCTATCCTGCTTTTTCTAAAAGACTTAAAATATCAGCTTCGGTCTTCAACCCCCACTGGCTGCCCCCCGTCACCCCCTGCAGCTTTAATCCTCTGGCCCAGATCCTGACCAGCCTCTCCGTACTTTAGTGTCTAGGCGACCATTCGCCTCACTTCAAAACTGCAGGCTAACAGAAGAAAACACACAATTTACTTCTGTAATAATATCTCCCCATATACTGAACATAGATGCCACGGCGTAAGTCGAACAGTGAATTCAATTGAGCTCGGATGCCAGTTGAACGTGTAAATGAATGCTCATCGGCTGCATGATTCCATTGTGTCCTTGCGGGCCTTCCAGAACAATCATCTGACTGTGAACAAAAACACTGATGCAGACCCCTACGCCACTGGCAAACAGCAGACGAGCAAGCTGCCAACATATTGTGGACGCGTACAAAAAGACCTAATTAAAAGAGTTATTATGCATATGTGCGGTAGGAGGGTCTTTTGGGCAAGATAAACATTAGAATGCGTCTTGTGGAGCTGCAAATCAATGAATTGGTCATTTCGAAATTGTGGAACACTGAAAGTCAAAAATCAAAATTCGGAATCGTAATCACAGAAGTGTTATTGGCGGTAATGCCACGGCGTGGGTAAAAGGACCCCGCAGAATGAATTCTAAAGGCCTTCAGGCAATATTATCTGGTCATACTCAGCCAAATGCTTCAGAACTCACTGGAAGGTGCTCCACAGTGCAGATGGACAATAACCTGAAGGACACATTAAAAGCAAGTTGTTGTTTTTTTTTGTTTTTTTAGGCAAAAAAGTCCAACGTTACGTAACAGCCAAGTCGATCAACCACCTGACGGGAATGTAATCGAACATGCGTTGCAAGACCAAACTGAAGGAAAAAAAGGAACCGAAGACAGACGGAGTAGAGAATCCCCGAGATTAAATATGCGTCAAAGGATTACTTTTGGTTCCTTAAAAAGTTGGAGGCAAAAAGATAAGAATCGTGTCGCTTGTCCAATATTGATTAACTTGACTGGCACTTGGACCATGCGGACACTCAAATAAGGCCGGACAACACTCACATAGACAGAGTGGACAGGCTTCCAAGTAGGGGTCAAGGCCAATGCACATGCTTGAGCACAGGCATCCCCAGTCAGGACCTTCTACTCCAATCACTTCCCAAGTCACAATAGTCAATGGGCTCGCTTTGTCATGAACAGGTCAGAACTTTCCACAACATTAACATGCAAGCTGCACGGCGCAGTTGCCGCAGGAAAGAACAAAAAGTAAAGCCACTAAAAGTCAAAACACTATCATGTGCGTAACGACAGCAACTCTTGTGACACTGCAGCTCAGTGAGGATGTTCGCGATGAAGTCTTTGCCCTTTCTTTGATTTTTTTTTTTTTTTATGTTGGTTTCATGCAAAATATGATGATTGGTATCTAATTGCGTGAACAACTTTGAGCGCAAGCTTCCACTGATGAGAGAGAAAGCAGAAAGAAAAAAAAAATTAAAGTTGTCTCTCTATGAAAACTGAATGCGGTCAACTATATTTGGGTTTTCCAAATGGAAACGAGCCCAGAAATGATGCAAGTGTGGCAGTGGCCACCTCATTACTGAGCATCATTTCTGCAATTAATGACAACAAACTGAAGATGTAATGTTGTTTAGCGTCTATTGACGGGGACATAGGGTGGAGTTATCGGAGTTTAGCGCATTTGAGGCAAAATGGACTCGATCTGTGGCATCTGAGGCATCTCGGGGGGAAATTAAGCGAGAGAAACAAACGTCTACACTCTCAATTTTTATGCCGGGACAAGTTAGGCTTCAAGAACTAACAAGCTTGGCTGGAGCCGGGTTTTGAACCCCGAATCTTAGGCGCTAAGCACGAGCCCTCCATGTTGAAGATAACTGCGCAAGAAAAAAAAAAAAAAAAAAAAACTTTCCTCTGCTCTGACTCAGGATGCTGGGTCACATCGCACACTGTCCACTGCCGCGTGTGCGCTGACGTGACACTTTCCAGACATACCCAAAATGATTGGACAGGAATGTGGAAATCAGAGACAGCAGACTCCTCTTCCAAGACAAAAAAAAAAAAATCATCACATAGCGCGTGTGTGCGTGCGTGTGTTATCTCAAAGCGAACTCTGTAACACCTGACACCACGTTCACGCCTCCACACTGTCAAAGGCAGCTGGAAAACATATTTCATCACCCATGCATTACCGAACGTCAACCGAGAAGCACTCACTTCAGATTTAATGCCTCGTCCTAGTGGCTAAACCCGATTTGGACAGCTTTCACCTGAAGTGTGTTCACAACACGGAAAAGGTTTCCGCCAAGTGCGACTCTTCTGGCTCCTAGTACAAATGCGTGTGCTGTGTTCCATTAGTTAGGTCTTAAATGTCAAACATGACGGAATTTTCACAAAACTAACAGAAAAGATGCCATACAAGAGTCGATATTTAGTTTATGTATTAATGTGTAAAGTGCTGATGTTTTGAATTTCATTGGAAGTAATACAAAACGTTCACTTTTTTTTTTTAAATTAAGAACATGACATGGTGAACAATTACTCATGGAATGCGTCAACCAGATCCACACCAGATCCACCCATTTGAATCCAGACTCGGGACCTGCGGTGGCTTGGAAACGGCATATGGTGTAAACGGACCCAACTGGAACCCATTTGACCTGGATTTGAACCCTGACCCTGCGTCCAAAGTCAGCGGCATTCCCCACTGAGTCATCAAGCTATCCCGAACATTTTTAAAGAAATTAAATTTACTTCAACTTCAGGACACAATAAAAGTGAACAGTGAGTGGGTTAGGAAAACAACCGAGGATGTTTTTTTAGTGTGTAGACTGGTGGCGAGCCAATGACAGGGCACACGAAGACCTAAAAAAAAATAATAATAATAAATCAATTTAAAAAAATAAATCACACACACAATGGACCTAACGTTGCATGTTTTGGGGGCTGTGGGAGGAAATCGGAGTACATGCGGGATAAAATGGTGGCAACATGTGACCACACAAGGAAATGCCCTGAAGGCTGCCGGGTGAAAACTTGGTCGGATGAAAGCGAGGAACGTCATTCTCACGTCTCAACTCCGAGCAACCAAGTCTTTCATTTATGTTTTGAAGGCCATGATGTTCTCCCTCTGTGTTAACCACAAAAAAAAAAAAAAAACACAGTGGTCACCATGTGTGAGGACCAAGAAGATGAAAAAGGAGGAGGGTGTGCGGGGATTCCGTTCAAAGGCCGCGTTGCTGTGAGGCGATTCAGCGAACTTGGGTGATCGTGAACGGAGGCGCTGCACAAAAGAGCGCCTCCAAATTAGGAACACAAAGACGCCTCTGTGGGAGCCTCCCAGCGAATTAATGAGCACTGATACATATTCTCACAAGCCTCATAAGCATTTAGGGGGTGGGGGGGAGTCACGGGATAACATGATTGCGGCCATTTTGTGGTAAAATCGCCTGAAACCGTTCTTGTTGTTTACCTCAAATTTTTTTATTTAAAAAGCAGTAATATTGTAGCCTACTTGATAAAAGCATTAAATAGAACATGGAAAATTTGATTTCTTTGCTTGGTCTGATCTTTCTGGGGTGCAAAACTTGACCACCAGAGGGCAGCAAAATACAGATATTCAGGAATACTTGTTGCCAGGCAAAATAAACCGCAGAAAAATTTGTCAATCTTCACAGAGGATAAAGAATGTATGCCAGTGGGTGTGCGTTTATTACATGTGTACATGTGTTGCTCCACCATTCGTGTTCAGATTTGGACACAGTTTCAGGCAATGCGATGTGGTTGTTTTAAGAACAAAACATTTAATTTTTTGTTAATTCTCTTGTAACTTCTTTTAACAATTGAGCGACAGGTAAGAAAAAAAAAAAATTTTTTTTCCTCTAGACCAGATTTCCATTTATTTTCTGGGAACATTTGACAGTAGACAGAATTCCACTTTTTTTAAGATTATTTTAAAATCAGATTTTTGTTTATTTGTTTGTTTGTTAGCAAGATTATGCAACATCAACTCCTCGGAAGGTTTGCACGAAACTGCTCAAGGGTGGGGCCAAGGAAATTCTGTTCATTTGGTGTTGCTTAAATTGTGGGATTTTTTTTTTCATTGTTCGATCTATTTTTGTTGTGTTTAGTTTTTTCTTAATTGGTTGTAATTAAAGTGGGATTAATCCCCCCCCCCACACACACACATACACCTTAATAAACAAATATAGCGTTTATTAGATTTACATACGTACCATAACGATATTTAAAAAAGAGGGTTAGTCCAGGATTTTTCCACTTTACATTACAAAGGGTCATTGTTGGCCCAGGATGTTTCCACTTACAATAAGCATGAAAAAAATATTCTCCCCTTATTGTTCCGATTAAACTATACATCAATATTGATTGTACAGCACAGCGTTGATGTGTGAGGGGGGAGGGCGGTGTGTGTCGGGGCGGGGGTAGGGGGGGGGGGGTGTTATGTTAATAATATTAAAAACATGTGACAGTGTTACATCAGTACATGCAGGCAATAATTCACAGTGATTGTCTGCTTTACTTTCAGCCACTTAACCGGATTACTGTCTACAAAACCATCAAACACTGAGTGATTGAATCACATTGCTGATCAATCGTTCGTCAAAAACGTGCATCCAACATTGAGGTGAGAAGCCAAACGAGCAGTAAGAGTGAAAGAGAGTGAGTGAGCGCACACACAGGCACAATCCTGCCACACTTAATCTCTCTAATCGCTTTCCTCCACTCAATCCCACTCTGGGCACAACGCATATTCCAAAACACAACGCTACAACATTTTTGCGCAGTTGATTCGAAGTTTGAACAGACTATTACGCACGAGAAAAAGTTTGCACAGTCAAACACAAAAGCCTGCGCGTTGTTTCAAGTGGATGAATATGATAAAAAAATACATAACTCACCCATGTTTAAAGGTCTTCCCTGTGAGTCCGAGGGCGTAACAGTCTGATGCAAGTCGTCGAGCTGTTTTGGGTGCACCGCTACTCGCGAGTCCAGAGATGCGCACTAACTGGACGCTCGCAAACACTTTGGAGACAGCCCCGGTGACGTCATCACCAGGCGTGGGAGGGGTCTGGGATCAGCGCAGAGAGAGGAAAGAAGAGAGTGTCAGGGGCCTATTTTGTCATTTGAGGGACCAAGGGAACCCACTCGTGGGGCACTGGGGGGGGGGGGGGGGGTTTAATTTGGTCTAAAACACTCCTCATTTAAAAAAAAGGTTGAAAGTGAAACATTTTGTAGTTTCTCTCTTGTCCCCTGCACTGGAGTAACTCTACTTCATTTACCTCACAACAGGTTTAAAAAAAAAAAGAAAAAAGATGGCGGTGACCATTTAATATGAAGGGAGGGGAAGGAAGAATAAAGAAATCATAATTACTTTAAATCTAAGAAAAGTTTATGAATCAGTATTATCGAAATCTTCAGTTTGCCTAATGGTAAGTCTGCCCTTGAGGGTGATGGGTTGGTTGACAAAACATTCTTGAGTGCAGAAGGTCTCAAGATGATGAGTCATTAACAGCATCCCTTCAGCCTTGTGAGTTCAAAGGAAAGCTTGTTTTCCTTGTGGTTGTTATCACAATGACATGAAGTCCCATTTCAAGAAAAAGAGCAAATGTCAAAAGTTGCAGAATCATTTGCAGTTGTCTTGTTTGGCAGTGGAGATCACGATAAACATGTAAACTTGGTTTTATAAGTGAATATACGTAAGCGTACATACACCAGCCACATTATTAGGTACGCATAGGTATGGGTGATTATGGAAAAAAATAATAATCACAATGATTTTTGATTGATATTGATATCACAACAAATAAAAGCGATTATTCTTTGATTTCAAAGTGTCCGAAAAATCACACCATTTACTACACTGTCAAAAAAAAAATGAATTTGAAATTTCAAAGCAACAAACTTTGTTAAAATTTGAAGTTGGGCAATTCAACCAAATATTTTAAGTTTTGCTGTTGTGAAAATTGGCCTTTTGGCATTTCACAACAACAGAAAAATAAGAGTTCATTAAGCTGTTGCGCTTTGTACTTCAACCCCCCCCCTCCCCATGTTCCCCAACTTACAGATAAGGAAAAACAATTCAGCAAATTGTTTTGAAGCAAACAACTTATTTGCTCTGTTGAGTCAACTATGTATATTTCAAAGTTGTTCCAACTTAAATGACTGTTATTTATTCATATAAGATTCGCCGATTTACAACTTAGCATCAAATTATCCTCAAGTGACCTCTTTTTTCCTCTTCTATTGACTCCAAAGAATATTTGTCATGTTGGATGTGGGCTCAGCGCGGCATCCGGTAACCAAGGAGGTCGCGGCAGACCCAATCGGATCTTTTCACCGGGGGCCAAGTGGGCAACGCTCCATGCGATGCTTCATCACGACGCAATCGACACAGCGGCCAAGCATCACTTGTTTTGTTTTTAGTGGACACTCGAATCCCCGCCAAGCAGAACACCAGTTATTATCAGTCAGCATGATTGCATTTTGTGTTTTTAATTATCTATTTTATTTATTTGTTTACATTTTACTGATTCCTTCCAGGAATAACAGAAAAGGCCAGCAGTTGAAAGCATGATTCCTTTTCCTGTCAATATTTTGTTGGCCAGATGTCTTGACAAGCGGAATATTTTGCAATGCAAAACAACATTTGAACAGGCGTATCCAGACCATTTTTAAGGGTTCTGAAGGACCCCTAAAGAATATAAAAGAAGAACCCCTGACACTTTAGAAATCTTTATATTATTATTTTTTTTTACCGTGCGTTGTTCTTAACACGCTGGTAACATTCTTACAGTACAAAGATGAAACATAATATTTTAATGACAAAAAACGTAAAAATACCGTACACCCGTTTTTGTTAAAAAAAAAAAGATTTGTCCCAATATATAACACCTTCGTCTGTTCCAGAGCACTGTCTTATTAACCTAATATGCAAGTTTTCCTCGCTTTGACCAGGATATGTGACAATTTTTTTACCTTTTACTCAATAGCAACACATTATTATCACCACGCTTTTTGTTTGCTGCATTTCCAGTTCAATCATGTTGTCAGGAAGGCGTTAGCTGAAGTTTTTTTTTTTTTAAATTAGGAAGGTGGTCAAACAACACACCTACCACTGCCCTTTGACACTAAGAGAAGCAAGCTTATGCGATGCGTTAGTGAATATTAAAGACGATATAGTGCACCAATGTCAAACTGAGTGATCCCCAACCACCGGGCCGCGGACCGGTACCGGACCGCGAGCCGCTTTGGACCAGGTCGCACTAATGGAACAAAAATTAAATAAATAAATATTAAACTTGCAGTCTGAGTTGCATTACGCCAATATTAAACACACAAACTAGCGTTTGAAAATTGGAAAAAAAAATCAAACGTGTCCATCATTCCACTTAATTGGCCGCCACTACAATCTGTCCGATACGGAAAGATGACACCCATTTAGCCAAATACGTTTTGTGTCTCAGCATTTTCCATCCATCCACGCAGCACATTCTGCAGCGCTTACATAATTCTTACTCAAGCTCGACTGGAGTTTCTGCAAACTTTGACACCGTGCTCATAAAAAGTCAAATGGACTAAAACCGAGTTGGGGGGCGGGGCATGGCAAGGACCAAAGTCACAGCTTGGATCTGCCCGGTTCCGTAAAGCATCCCCATGGATCAACATACTGAAGCCGTGGTGTTAAATTAGGAGCGCAAACACATTCCAGCGGTAGTTTGAGCAAAACAATACAGCAAACCAGATTTGCAGTGTGCTAATGCAACCGGGGGTGCTCACAGAGAGAAGCCAATTTTGTGGGAGGGGTCACATTTGGGCGAGTCATCACTAAAACAAAACGAGCAAGTATGCGTCAGGCGAGCGCACAAGTGGGTCACCGCGACTCGTTAGTCACCACACAGGATGCTTCATGAGCGGCGTGACCAATGCTTTCCACTGCAAAAAAAACAAAAAAAACGCAGCGGGCCTGCAGCAGTGCAACTGGAGACGGAAAACGCAGATTCTTTGACGGCATGAGGGAACATGGTACAAAACCTGCCTCATCTGGTCTTTTTTGTTGTTGTTGAAACTATTGCTTGAAGAGATGACTCTTTTCCTCCAAATGACCCCGTAAAAGCAAAATAGCTGCACTCAAAGGGACGCAGCACGAGTGTCTTGTATGATGCTGCCATCTAGTGGTGTAATGCAGCACTAACTGAACTGAGAAACTAGTGAGGAAACTTGACACTTTATTTCTTAGTTAATAGGGGTGCTTACTCTATAGTAAGGTTTTACTTCAACTTTTTTTAGAATAAGGAATTAATCAAACATGCTATCTGTACCTTTTATTGTTAATGTTAGAAAATAAGGTTTAATCCAATTTAAAAAAGTGAAAAAAATACCAAGCATACCTTTAAAAAAATCTGCTCAGGAATTTAAGTTAATAAATACAATGGCAAATATTTCTGGCGATATGAATGTTAATCATATTTATATTTTTACTGTTATGTTTTTTCTAAAATGTTCAATAACTAATTAATAATGTCTGATTCAATTATTCAATTCAATTATTATGAAATGCATCTAGAGTTGGGAATTGATGTGTTGCTCTTGCAGTTTTATTTATTTTTTCAAATCTAAGAAATAAATACAATACCTATAAGGTACTGAATTATTTTTTGACCAGGGCAGCATGAGGTTCTGGGTTTGAAACTCAGCTCCAGCCTTCCTGTGTGAAGTTTGCATGTTCTCACAAAATCATGATCAAAGAAACAGCGTAGACTTACTCAGTCTGAGATTCTGGGGTTGAATCATGGCCCTCGTGTGTGACATCATGTGCAATATAATTATTGTATTTGACTTCAATGCAGTATTTGGGGTTCCATTATTTTGTGGAGCTGCGAAATTATACAATATAAAAGTAGAAGATAAAGGATGACTTGGTTTGATATGAACAGCGAATATTATCCCCAAAGTACTACTTTCACTGCCTGTAATTTTTCGGGGTATTTTTGAGATTCAAGTGAGAATGGCGCACACACACACGCACCCCCACACACGCACACACACACACACACACACACACGCGTGTCGACATAAATCAACATTTTCGATTAACAAGCGGCACTGAGATGTGTGTTTTTTTTCCTGCTGTGTGGAAGTAAATTTCTCCAGAGGACTCCTGTTATGTTCCCTGACAGATTAAAGGAGTAGTGCGCTTGAGTTTACCTGAGGGAAATTATCAAGTCATTGGCTGACAGTCGACTCATGTTATTTGAATGGTATCGCCCGCCAGCAGATGTTGGCTCCTGTGAGTTGAAAAAGATGCAGTGTGGCTGGTGTGCAATGTATCTCTGGGCTTTTTTTTTTCGACTTTTGAGATACACCGCATCTGTACATGCTGATTATTGGGAAGAATTGTTTGAATTGAAGCTCAAATGTCATTCCTTTGATTTTTTTTTTTGGTACAAACGAGCATTATAGGATGACTTTGACAGCCCACAAAACTTTTTTTAAAGGAAGAACTTTCATGTGAAGTAATTTAAATAAGGCAGGTTAAATATTGGGAATGTTAGGGCACACATTCAATTAATTGGATTAGTAAGTGACAACCAACATTTAACTAAAGTAGAAAATAAACAAAAACTGTACGTTAATTTTTTTATTACAATGTATGTTTGTATTTGAATAAATGTTTTGAAAAATCAAATGCTAATTAAAATATTTTTTTTTACCATTGAACACTATTAAATATTTTTATAACAGTGTCAATAAAATATAAAATCATCTTTGTAAAAACATCCCTTGCAGAGGAGTTTATTTTGCGGCGAAATATACAATGCAGTCATCAAAATATCGAAAAGTGACTTACATTTAGAAAATGAACACAACGTGAGGGTAAATATGATGAACATTCTATTCACTTTTTTTGTCTATTACATGAAACAAATCGCGCAGGGAAAGCCTCATTTGCCACTTTCCAAACAATATGTTTTTTTACGTTGACGCCAATATTTATGCTCTCTCGCCTGCAGCCGCTTGGCCTCATGGGAAATTGCTCTGCGATATTGTGATGGCTGATTGTCCTCGCGCTGTCTTGGTAATAGTACCATTCATTACTACATGCAATTGTTTAAGCAAAAGCCGGATGACGCTTTTATGGGCTCATTTGGGATTAGCGACAATGGACTATTTTAGCCCAAATTTCTCCCCCTGTATTTGCGTGAACAATCCTGGATGCCTGATGTATCATTAGGGGTGAATTTGGCTGTGACTTATTAAACAGTGCTCCATTTGGCTGGGATACATTCAGTGTGCTGTACCCCCACCCATCCAATGGCTTCATTAGAAAGACATTTGTCAAGGACACTTCATCGCACACATTGATAGTCAAATCATAAATCCAAGTAGTCAGTCACGACATAATACAGTCAGCCTGGATTTGGACATTCAAATTGGGTTACATTGCTTTTTGTTCCAATATGGATTTTATATTGAATAGAGAATACATTTGAGAAATTAATGTTTTGGAATTCGGGGCAAGTGAGTCAGTTTCTCACCAGACACAGCAAATGTTCTCTTGTGCAAAATATATATATATATATAATTTATTATTATTATTTTTATTATTATTCATTCATTATTCATATTCATTATAGGTACACTCTATAAACAGTTTGAAAAATGGGCAAAAAACGGACTGATCCAATAAAGGCCAAATGTATTTTTTTTTTTTCCTGCAAAATCAACCCCAAAATTTGAGTCAAATTGACCCAATTAGTGGATTGTTCCATTTTTGACCCAAAACTGTTTTTGAGAGTAGACGTGGAGATGAGGCAATGCATCCCAAGATACAGCAGATGGCACTGCAGTGAGAGAAAGCTTACCTTTGAGTACAATATGTATTTTATATTTAACACAGAGTAGTAGTTCAGTTTGTATACTGGCCGGAGCCAACTGAAGGCAAGAGGCGAGGTACACCCTGGACTGGTCGCCAGCCAATCGAGGGTACGTAAAGACAAACAACTCTTTTATTTGACATTCTGATGATTTTATCAGTCGAACCTATGTATCGGTTAACCCCACCCACCAAAAAAAAAATCCAGGAGCTGTCCCTGCCTGACATGTTTTATTATTATAACATGTGCAAGCTGTGCACAATGTTTTGGGATGTCAAGCATGTTGTGTGCATCCCATGGAGGCCCCAAAGGCCACCAAAGGGGGGACAGGCAGCAGCATCTTCTGATCCCAAATTATGTTGGTCATAAGCACGCACATGATGCCGTCCTGACCTTGATGCATGTTTTTAAACACGCCTCATTAGTTGTGTGTATCTGCTCAAGATTATTGACTGCTGCCGAATGAAAGTGACTCTTAGTGTATCACCCCCCCCCCTCGTGCCCTGATGAGAACAGCTGCCAGAAGATCAATACGTCCATTTGGAAAGTCAAAATCGAATTGGAAATGGTTGCCCATTTCGTCGACGCCGATGTGGCTGGCACCAGGCGGTAAGGAGAGGGCACTATAGCAAGAGCCAGATAAGTGTCGTTTGTTATCTGCTCCGAAATGAGAAATCAAACCGATTCCTATTGGCGGTATTTAATTGTGCTTGCCAGCTGAAAGCCCTCACCGCTTTTTGAGCTTTCATTAGTCATCGGAGAAATACAGCTGCTCCAATCCGCTTATCAATGTGTGGCTGGCCACGTTTCCATGGCAACTGTGTTTACTGCCCCAAAGCTTTCTAAAAATGGTTCCATGGTGATAACGGCGCAAAGGGAGGAAGCGGTGCTACAATGCGACTGCCGGCGGGAATGATTGACAGTTTAGCAGAAAGTAAAAATTTGCCGATGTGTGTTCTTCTCATTAAGAAAAAAAACATTTCACTTTTGCTTAGTGGGAGCCAGAATGTTCTCAATTGAGGGTCGCTTACTCTGCACGCTTCTTGGAAGCAGCTCTAGAGTCGCGGTGCGTCTGTTGAGGGGAACAGATTGCAAATGAATTGTAAATTACAAATGTTGAAATTGTGGCACGAAACACTTGGAATGAAATCCAGAATGCATGATTTAAATAAATCTAATAAACAAACCCCAATTCCAAATAAATTGGGATTTTGTGTAAAATGTAAATAAAAACAGAATGCAAACATTTTCAAATCCTTTTCAATGTATGTTCAAACACGACTGAAAAACATAATTAATGTTGAAAATGATGAACGTTATTGTTTTTTTTTTTGGTTTTTTTTGCATATATAATCTCATTTTGAATCGCACACCTGCAACAGGTTGCCAAAAAGACGCGACCGGGGCAACAAAAGACTGGGAAAGTTGAGAAATGCTAAAAAATAAACACATAAAAACAATTGTTTGGAACATTCTTCGGGCAGTGGGCAGGGTACACCCTGAACTGTTCGCCAGCCAATCACAGAGCACACATAGACAAAGAACCGTTCTCACTCGCAACCACCTTTAATGACCAATCACGGCTAACCTGTTTTCAGTCGACAGAAGTGACAAAATGGCCGCCGCCTGAGATGGCTTAAAAACAGGTGGATTTTACTGCTTAACTCATATTCTGCAAACGCGATATTAATCAAAATGCCATGTTTCGACTAGTGGGCTTGTATCAAAGCTGTTCTTGGAAAGAAATTTTTGGGGGTTGACGTCACCTTTAAGAAAGTCTTCCCGTGGCCCGCGGAGGCTGCATGACAATGCCACGTTTAAGTGTTTCACACGTTTGTCTCACTGTCTGAGCTGCGGGTATTTCAAATCTCATACCCATCCTTCCCCAGGGGAGTATGCACGCTCACGTATTTCAAGCTGTCGCTTGTTACTTGCCTATTAAACACCAAAGCATAATGATAACGCATATCAGACATGTGACAGAAGGCAAACTTAATGGTGCCTCCAACCAAGAGTCCTTGCAAACAAGATCTCAGATTGCTCATCCTCCGCAATGTAGGTGGTAACTATCTTTAAACGCATCTCACCATAAGACCAGAATAGTCCGCCTTCTATAGAGGAGTATGCTTCATGCGAGCATGACAGGCCGTCCTCTTCATGTGCTCTTCGCTTTTTGACATGCTGTGTGCTAATCACTTTTGTCAAGACATGTTTGTGCAAGCGCAACGCATCTTTCTTCTTCTTTGCCATGTGATGGGAGCACAAAGCCACGCCTGATAACGCCGCTCCCCCGGCTATCCAAACACATTGTCACATTGTCACACATTCATATTCAACACATGTCTCCGTGTGCGGGAGATTAAGTTCCCCATACATATGTAAAAGGGAAAAAAAAAAAGAGAATCAGCGAATAAGCTGTTCCTCTGTGTAAATGGTGGCTCGCATACTTCCTGTAAGCGCCTCTCAAAGGACGATCTGATGTAAACTGGCCAAGAAACACGATTCATCCATCTTGCATCATTCTGACTGCCGTGGGACACCAGAGACGACGCTCACGTGGCGGAAATGGATAAACAGTGAGCCTGGGAAGTCAACATGGTTTGGAAATGAAGGCCGAGGCATGAGAAACACGGAGGATGGCGCACCAGACACAAAATGACTCCTCAGTACACTTGTTTTTCTAATATGGATTTTAATACAATACAGAAAAATAAATTGATATAAATGAAATAGACTCTATTTATTTTTTATTTATTATTTCATTTGCTCATTTTGCCAATCGGATGGTTATGATTAAGCCCTTAGAATTCTTCGTAGCAATTAGCGATGAAACCACATTTCGTTGGAACGCAATCATCAAATGATGCTTTAAACATCGGAATGTTAACATTATTTACCCCATGCCGACTTTTGCCCTCATGCGCACAGGCGTGCAATTCACACTCTGTCGAAGTATTCTTCTTTTTGGCGGTTGGCGAAACACTCAGTCGCGTTTCATTTTCATGCAGCGGGTCTGCGGGATTTTAAACGGAAATTTAATTCCGCTCTTGCACTGGCGTGCAGAGTGGAGGGACCGACACGGTCATCCAAATTAGGCGGTACCAAAATTGTGGGTGCGTGTTGGGGTGCATTCAATCAGCGTTTCTAATTTTCAGGGCCAGCCTCCCGCACCCCGTTTGTCACACATGGGCACGTCCCCAAGAGCACACTAGACAGAAAATTTCAAGACGCGAGGGTTGTAGACTGGGCATCAGTTTACCCCGCCCACCCCCGCGACATAAGGGCCGTGACTGACAGGCGAGTGTGAGAACAGAGCTTCAGGCTGGGGATGAGCGGGCTCAAGGAGAAGCACGCCGGTTAGCATTTTGAGCGTGCTTCACTCCAAATTGTTGCGCTCCGTGTTGAAAGCACGTGCCGAAGCATACGAGCAACCAAAGAGCTCGGTTTTGCGACGACGTTGAGATTATGATAATGGTGTTGTGGCACAAGAGACCGACAGAAAAAACAATCCTCGCTTTTTTTTTCTCCAAGAATCCTCTCATTAAAGCTTTGGTATTCTTCTCGCGGGCGTGTTGGCAGCCAATCGAAAGCGCCTCCGGTTATTCCGCTCCATCCGTACAAGGCCCGAGATCAGTCCCAGTGAGTGGAATTAGTGGGGAGAGAGCAGAATAAAGACATAAGGAATCAATTGGGTACTGGATATTCTGTTTTCTCAGGTCCACTGCACCGGAACGGCAGATGCATCGGATGCACGTTAGCTTTCAGGTGAGCTCTTCCGGCGGAATCAAGAACAAGCAAAAGGAGATAAATGACATCCGCCCAGCCAGGCAACATCAACTTGTCAGCGACTTAAAACCTTCCCAACTGCCATCTGGGGTGCACCAAAGCAAGGCTGTGATTTGAATTTATTGAATGGTACAAATTATTTAGAGGCGCCATTTTCAAGTTATCAATTGAGCGGAAATGCCTCCTTAGACAACAATACATCCGTAATCCCCGTCGGAATAACAACACTGATTTCGTGTGTACGCGTGGGTAGATTTAAAATTGCTCAGCTCGGTAAGAGTCTGTAATTTTAATGACTGTGTGGATAAATGACACATTTAGGCTCTCCTTTCCCAGACAGACATTACTTCTCCTCTTAATGATGCGCGGATTTGACTTTTCCTCCGTTAATTGCATGACCCACCTGGCCCAAAGTTTCCCCCTTATTAAACTAATGGCCATTGGTGCCATTAAAATGACACCAGAAGCTCTGCTTGGGCGTCATTATAGAGCTGCCGCAGCTGGCAGACAATGTGAAGTGTAGAAAAGACACGGTGGTTATTTTTGCCACAGATCAGTCGCATAAATCAGAACACATTATGCAAGCCAAGTTTGCTTCACTTCCCATTAAAATCGAATGTGGAGACGAATTGAACATAAATTACATTTTGCAAAAGTCAGAGGTCAAAAGGTGTTATTACATAGTCACGTATTGTTGTGTTAGCGGTTGATTGGTTGTATGATTGGTTCATTTCTTTACTCATTATGTGCCAATCAGTCACTCAGACCATCACAATTATTTGTCACCTGGCCATTAATTAGTGACATCATTGATAAATACGTCGTTCAGACAGTCAGTTTGCAATTTCAGCAAATATCAATTTGAATCTTTACTGGTTTTGTTTTGCGTTTTGAGGCTCGTCTTGGTTTTCCTTGTCTAGTACTTTTTACTCTAAAAAGATCATTTTTTATCCCAGTAAACTAAGTTACATTTTTTGAGTAAAATATTCCTTGTAAAATACAGAATACATTTTACGGTTAATTTAATGCTGAATATTTGAGTCCCAAATTTTAATTTGTTTACTGTGAACAAATATGAATGCAAAATGTTCCCTACGCAATTAACTGTGCATCAGAAAGAGCTGCAAAAAAAAAGAAGTCAAGTTTCACGTCTTTCTTTCGTTGTGTGGTTTTAAATTTGGTGTCCAACCTAAACAACTTTCTTGAAGGGCAGCATTAACGGGCCAACGAAGAAAAAAAAATCCTCAAGAAAAAAAAATTTGGTCTTTTCATGAGCAAGGAATTTTTCTTAGGATGTGAGAATTAGGGAAGACGAGTATGATGAGATGCTACCATTTGCATTTTGAGGGAGGGAAGGAAGTGTTCTATTTTCAAGTAGCCTAAAGATAATGAAGAAAAGCCAATTTTTATCCGGATTACCACTTCTTCACAAATTTCACAGAAACTGATTCCTGGGTGTATATCTTTTTGACGTACTGTATTTCTAAAAAAATAAAAATAAAAAATAATAATATCAGCATTGGACTTTCTCACAGCACCGTAACATGCAGAGTGAACATTCCACAGCAGCCATTTGGTATTCAAAGAGTTAAACATGCTTAAGGCTTCTGATGAAAAAATATATGAGCCGGCACACAAATAAAACCTATAAGCATTCCGCATATCCGCCACCATGAGATGCAATGTGACACTGGTGACCTAAGCATTAAAAGAGGAGGCTTTTCCGCGGGCTTCAAAAGGCCATGATGATCAGGAAGCCGGTCAGTAACCGAGCAACACGCCAATATGGCCCTGAGCATGGCACAGTGTGAACCACCGCGACTACACACGCGTGAAACACATAAGAGTGAGCACATCGGGAGTTACTGGAACTCTTTTTGGCTTTGTATTCTTCCGCAGCACATTCACAAATGAGTCACTTCACAGCTCTCTCCTACACTGCCACGCCAAAGTCGCAGCATCCATTAGACAATGAAAAGTCACAAATGACTTGTACTGTAAACTTGTAATATTTGGAAACAACCCAGGATTTTTAATGTGTCCAGTAAAGCGCCAGATCATCTCATCTGGTATCCTTAACAACAATTAACTTATTTTTACACTTGTAACAATGCTAATATACTTCAAACATACGCTGTGCAGTAAATAAAGGCTATATGACGGCCACTGTGGTAACAGATGATTATAATTCTAATTGATCTCAATGGGAAATGTTTATTCCGGGGTGGCGACACGAGGCGAGAGGTGTCTCGTGCAGCTTCGCGCAAGATCTCCGCCTCCCTGTCTGTCACTCACATCTCATCTCGTCTCGCTCGGTGAGGCCAACCTTTGCGGCGTCTCCAATCATATGCCTGCGAATCTGTTTCCAGGGTAACCGGGCCACCAAATACTCTCCATCCAGCCTCTCGCTGACTGGTGCAGCCTTTGTTTACACTCTGAACTGAGGGGATACAGGTGCCTCACAAACACACGCACACAAGCACGCACGCGCTGATTCGCGATCGAAAATCGAGCAAAGTATGTCTCAAAATGTGCGTAATAGTCAAGCAACAGAATGTCTGATTCCAAAAGAGATGCATCTTGTTATGTAACACGTTTGACAGAATACTGTACCTTGTCCGTGCGCGTTAGATTGGAACCCAACGCACGTTTGCCACTTGTGCGCGTGCGCGTAAAAAATGAGAGAGAGAAAGGCGTTCCTCACCCATTCCTCCACTACCAGTGCTCCAAGCCTCCTGCTTCTACGAGGGAGTAAACATGTTTTTTTGGTGTGTTTATTTTTTTAGTTTTCAGCCCCCTCCTTAACCATTCTCCTCTTCTTCACGACCCCCCTTGTCCGTGTTTTTTTTAAGAGTTGACAACTAAAGTATGCGGTGGAATGCGCCATGCGAGTGCTTGGCCATGCGGGAAGAAAGCTCTTTTTGGGTGAGCACTGACAGATGGAAGAAGTGAAAAAGACAGCACCCGGAATGCGTCCCTCCTTGCTGATGATTTGGGGAGCTTTACTCTTCAACTTCAGGTAGGTTGGCGTGCGTATTGACGCAAAGTTTTATGCACTTGTAGCCTTTTTTCGACACTAGGTCTGGTCATATTTTTACTTAAATTACAATCGGTGTCAAGATTCGACACGTACATTTCCCGCCATGCACGCGCGCAAGGAATCACACCGCGCGTAATGCGTTTTAACGCACGGTCCCACCCACTTGACAATATTCCCGCCGTGTTTTTTGACTGCTACTCCTGCGCGTGTTTTCCAGGCTCGTGGACGGTAAGGAGCACGACCCCAGGTCCTCGTCCAATCTGTCTCCGTCCGACTTTCTGGACTCGCTCATGGGTCGAACGTCAGGCTACGACGCGCGAATACGACCCAATTTTAAAGGTTTGAATTCATTTTGGACAAACTTCAAAGAATTCATTGCACACTCTTAAGAAACAAATACTAATAATTGATTCTGATTGTTTGGTGTATTGTTATCCCGAGATAGCCACTAGTCTTGTGATTCAATTATTGTGGACACTCACGAGCCACTTCATTAGGTACACCTACGTAATCGAACGTAATTCAATACTAAATGTCTTTACATGCTCACGTTTCATTGACACTGACAGACAAGAATGAATGAAACAGTATATTTATAATTTTGGTTGGTTTGTTTGCAGTGATGGGGTATACGGTGCGTATATATGACACATATGGAAACCAAAATATTAAAAATACCACCACCACAATATGAAAAGTTGAAATGCACAAGCAGATGTCTCAGTTTTATGTGAATTGAGTAAAATGAGTTTTTTTCCCACGCATTTTTATTTCTGGTTCCCTGTTTAAACTTCATATTAGGATTAAGATATCCTCAGATAATACAAATTAAGCATTTAAGAGCCTAATTAAAGTATTAAATTCTGTCAAAGAGGTCTTTGATGTCATTTAATCACAAAACCAGACAACGCCGAATTGTTCACATAACTATAAAATGATACTTGTATGCTTTGTGAATATAAATTAATAACAGGTGAGCGCATGAGAACTACAGTCTCAAGAACCAATCCTTAACTGAAATGAATCTTTATCGTTGTCTTGGGACAAATCACAGTGATTGCCCAGAATCGTCGTCATTGCTGCGGCCCTCAAGTTGCAGTTGACCCACATGACTGCTAACAACATTGACAAGGTTTTTCGTAGAATGTACAAACTTGATTACGAACATCGATCTCACAGACTATTGACTGTCATCTGTCTCACGCCATCTTCAAACACAGTCAAAGCTGGAGCAAAGACTTAACCAAAAATTATGAGGCGGCATTAGACATAGTTGAGGATATACGTGACAAGTTCGTGATGACGAAAATCCGTTTTGGGTCATGATGGGCTATAAAGGAGGCAATGGTAACAACAGTAAAATGCAAATTTTTTTTAACTTAAATCGCAAAGAAAAGTCTGAATCTGATTTTAATTAATCACATTTTTCACCTCCTATTTTTATGAATCTTGTAACAGAAATTTACTTGAATAATATCATTGATCTTGAATACGATCTAAACATCGTCATCTTAACAGACATATTTCTTAGAAACAATTCTCCAAACTTCTAAAAATACTAGAAATTAGGTCTGACCTCAAGCACCACACTCCAGCATTGTTGGTTTGCAAGGCCAAGTGGTAACATGAACTTTTGTTCTGAGATGATGTGCTGAAGATGTACAGTTAATATGGTACAGACATTAAATTTGGCTTTACAAAGTATGCAAATGATTTCTGAAGTAAATAAAAATGAGTTACCTGTGTTAAAATTATCACCTGCATTAAAAACATTTTTTAGATCTCCAGTGTTAACGCTTTACTCTAATCTCGTTGCACACTTGAGTACAATGACAATAAAGGGATTTCTAATTCTAATTCTAATTTAACTTTGCTAGCCATACGTCTGTAAGTTTGAACGCCTACGTCTACAACTTTCAGACGTAGACCTTCACTAAGACATCAAAGCAAAATAGCAGGCAAATGAATAAGTAATAAACTGAACTGTAAACTAGAAATTAACACCACGCCCTTCCTCAGAGTTGAGTTTTTCACATGACTACAAATCAAACCACAATAATAACCGTGACAGTGTCAATCAAAGTTCAGTACTGAATTATGTTTGTACTGTAAAATCAAATATGGGCACCCTAATGAAGTGGCTAGACCCTCTCACCCTAACGCTGCATGTTTTGTTTTTTTACTTCAAACGTCTCATCACCACATGTGCACCAATACGTTCCTCACAAATGAGAGGTGTGTAAATACCACAGTCCACAAGGAGTTCTTGAAGAGCGCTCGCAGTAGGCAGGCAGTGGGGTGTCACCCTGACAGGTCCAAGTGATGGATGGTGCCCTCATGGCACGGCTGCAGGCTTTCCGTCTCGTGGTGCTGCGAAGCTGCGGAGACACAAACAGCATCTGTCACTGGAAACAGAAGGAGAGGCCCGGCTCGCTACACGACGAGTCTGGTGGGCAGGGATGAGTCCAGATGTTTTTGGGGAGGGTCTTTCTCTAGTTTTTAATTGGAGTCAAATGGAGCAGCAAGGGATTGAGGATACAGGAAGATGTGTTTTGTTTTAATTATCATCAGTCAGCCTGAAGAGATGTAATAATACATGAAAAAAAGTCACAATTTTAGGATAATAGTCACTATATTAAAAGAAAAAAAATAATGAAAAAAAATGTAATCAAATTGCTGTATATTACATCTAAAATGTAATTTCACCAGAATAAATCAGTAATATGAAGAAAAAAAATGAAAATAAAGTTTTAATAAAGTGGTTGCTGTGCTCAGTCCTATGTGGGAATTTTGACATCAACTAGTTGGAAAAAAAAATGACTAACTTAATCATCATAAGAGTAATGACTTTTTTCGCCACATAATTTTTCTTTCAATATTTACATTTTATTTTATGTAACATGAATACTCTTTTTGACTTTGAAAATGGTTACTTTATTCTTCTCACACCATCAAAATGTTATTTTATTCTCATATTACATTATTCTACAAACACTGTTTGGTTTTCAAAATGAACGACTTTATTTGCATATCACATTGTAATAATAATAATGATTTTCAATTTCCTTTTATTTTTGGCTCTCTTTTTTACAAAAAATATTCTAATAAAATGTGCGCCTTTTCTTGAAAAATATGTTTTCTTTCTAAAAATAAAAATATTGTTTCATCACAACTTTTCCCAAGCAATATTTTTAAAAAACTACAGCTATACCTTGAGTTACAAGTGCCCAAACTTAACAATTTTTTTCAAGTTATGGACTGCTACTATACTACTAATACAAATACTACAATATTAATATTTAGGACTTTGTCACAATATTGAACATTTTTCACATTATAGTGCAACTTTATTCCAGACACTTTCCAAAATTATTTTGAAACATAACTTTTCTCCTAATATTCTAACATAATTCCATAATTTTAAGACCTATTATTACATGTTCTCACCCAGTATTACAATTTAATTACTACCATTTCTTGAAAAAAGTCACTATTCTGGCCACATTATTTTTCTTGAGAAAAAAATACAACTATGCATACTTTTTTTTTTCCATCTGTGTGGCCCTAACACTATTTAGATAAAACATTTGCTGTTGAATCGAAAACACCTTTTTCGTACGAAGCAATTTCCGCTCTGTGCTTGTCACACCTTGACAAGTGTGTTGCACTGCTGAAGGATGACCTAGATTTACTTTTGCTGACATTGTTGTGAGCTGCTTTTATTTTCCTGCTCGGCCCGTTAAGTCTTAGTCAGCTGACAACAAAGCGAGGCAAATATTAATACAGCGTCCGATGCAATATTGATGAGGAACGTGCCGGGAAAAGGGCAGAGGCAAAAGCTGACAACTTCACTTTGTGCTTGTCGAAAGGTTTGCCGGGACCTGAAATGGCAAACGCTTACTGGCCTGGCGAGGCGACTTTTAGTTCAGTGCTCATTAGAGCCATGCTAGAATGTGATCTGATTTTGGGGGGGAAGACTGGAAGGAAAGGTTTTTTGGTGCTTAGACGAGATTGAGGGGAAATTCATGTCAAACGCACTTAATTTGGGAGTTGAGAAAGAAATTAGGACTTTCATAGTCTTTGCATTTTTTATGAGCACTTTTTGCACATTAAAAAATGTCCATCAAAGCATGTACACTTCATGGCCACAACATTAGGTACACCAGGGCACAATCTAATGCAATCCGATACAAGAGCTGCTTTGACTGGGCTCCACTTTGATTGGTTTGGTTTATTGTAGCAAACAGACTTCATCATGAGGTCGACCAAATGCATTCTAAATTTGATTCCATTCACTTGATTATTGGAATACACAAAAAAACAAGTCTGGGGCATCCATTGTGATCTATCGAACCAAACATTCACTAATCTTAAAGTCCCCATAAAAAGAAAATAAATATTCATTTTTAAATTTAAGACACCACAGACAAATAGAAAGCTAATAATGCTGCCAAATAAAAGAAAAAAATGTTTTTTTTTAAAGTAAATTATGTAAAATGAAGTATAAAAACTTTTGTGAAGTTGTTGGAGTGAACCTTTCAAAGACTGTAAGAAAAACTGTTTAGTAAATTAACAACTCGAACTGAAGTAGATAAACTATCTTTCATAAAAATTCTCGGTTCAGCTCTCAATTGGTCTGCATTAACTGGTGTCCCTAATGAAGTGTCCAGGAAGTTGAAAACAAAGCACGCTCACCCTTCATCATCACTACCTACTTAATGTGTTTAAGGGCATGTCATTGTCATTCCATTCCACAGGTGCCCCCGTAAACGTTACATGCAATATTTTTATCAACAGCTTCGGCTCGGTCACGGAGACCACCATGGTGAGTTCTCCGGTATTGCGGCTGTTCTACTGTGCACAAGTGTGAGTGAATGTGTTATCTGTCCCTCAACCTGCAGGTCCGCCCGTTAACGTTACCTGCAACATATTTATCAACAGCTTCGGTTCTATAGCTGAAACGACCATGGTGAGTTGAGGGGTCGGAAACGATGAGTGAATTCATCATAATTTGATGTTTATACATTTTATCATCCTTTCACAAAACACAATAATGGTGGTGCCTTGAGATATGTTTAATTTGTTCTGTGGCTACTCTCGTAACTCAAAATGGACACATTTTCCATCATTTTACCCCATTAAGAATTGGGATGCGTGCCTTGGCTGGGGGAAGTATAGAACACAATGAGATACTATTATTAATCATTTTACGCAAAGGAAACAGAAAATATGTCAGTAAGCATATTGTCTGTCTACATGTGTTGCTCAACCATTTGTGTTTGAATGCTCATTTGTTGAAGGGTTGTAACTACTGGAGCACAGACGCTATTTGTTAGGCCATGGACACAATTTTGCATTCTTTGTTATCATTAATTTAAACAGAATTTATCTGGGCAATTATGTGATTGTTTTTACTGCAAGTGTAAATCGATTTGTTATGTTTAGTTTGGCAGTAAACTAAAAGTGTAAGAGGGAAAACAATAAATAGTTTTTGAAGAATTTTCTTTGCTATCTGCCAAACTGATACTTTTGTAAAGTCTTTTGACTTCCGGTAAATGACAACGTACAGCGATCTTGTTGCAAATATTTCAAAGAATCGGCTGAACAAACAACTTCTATCTCGAAAAACTTGTAAGTCGAGTCATTCGTATCTCAAGGCACTTACTTCCTCTACTCAAAATGATAAAAAAAAAAAAAAGAAAGATCTTTATCATCAGTTAATCCCAGGATTAACTCGCATGTTTGACTTTTTTTGGGGGGCTCTTTTGCAAAACTTTATCTAAAAAGCTATTCAGTCATCGCAAGAAATTGCATCACAATGAGTTTTTACATCTTAACAGTAAACTGTTAAGCACTTTTTTTTATAAAATTGGATCTAGGTATGACAATGTTCTGTGAGTGACTGACAACCAGTACAGAGTGTGTCAAACCCCCCACCCCTGTACCGGTACTTTTTTTTTGTTGTTGTTGTTTTTTTTTTTTTTTGTCTGTTGGCGAATGCATGCAGTGAATATAAATGACACATTTTGCTTTCTGCTACCACGATACCCCTCTTTTTTTCTCATTAATCTAAGTTAATAATTCATAGAGTAAACCCCAGCTGGTAAATCTCCATAAATCCGGCCAATAACAGCGGGTGGCGGCGGGAGATTCCAAAAGTGCTGATATGCTAAAATAGCCCTGCTGCTAACGGGATCAAAATACGAAAACCTGCGAGGGTGCACGGCAACACACCACCAAAGCCTTCATAATGGCCGCTAATCACCACTTAGATCGTGAATGCACGATGTTAATTTGCGCACAGCCTGGCAATTACATGGATTCCGACACGGGTGCGAACGCTTGCGAGGCGCCAACACGCTGATGAAATGTCAAATAACATAAGAGCGTGTCATTGCGGTGACACATGCTTCCCATTGCTCCGAGCTTTGCTGCTCTCGACGCGCCGTATCTAATAAACACATCATTTGCTTTCTATTATGGCTCCTACATGATTACACTTAATGAGAAAAGTTGTCGCAAATTGGAACGCCACCACTTTATAATAGGCGACATATTAAAATTTTTGACAAAGACAACTGGATGATGTGGATTAATTTTCATTCCTCATTCATTTCACCCCCGATTTTATGTTCTTTAATTTTTGGGTTGCCGTTTTGGGGATTGGTGTTATTCGCATGCCATAGGTATCATTTGATTTCAACAAATTATTGTAGCCTCCCGCGAAGTGACAGAGACTACAGGTGACAATTCTCAGAGGATGTAGCGCAACAGGATTAGTTTTTTTGTCACAATAAGATTTTCAATGACGTGACACTCAAATTGACTGTGTTGAAAAGTCAGACTGTATTTGATGTTTTTTTTAGTAATCTAACAGGTTGCAGCTCCAAAACAGTATTTCCCAACAACTGAACAGTATTTTATTTGACAAAAATCTCCTGGCACACCACCGACAAAAAAAACATATATATATATATATATATATATATATATATATATAAATATATATATATATATATATATATTATATATTATATATTATTTGTTTTTGTTTTTTTGTCGTAAACAATTTTCAGACCAATTAAGCTAAATTGGATAATTTCCCACGGCACATCTCATTATAGTTGGGAATCAGTTGCCTAAAGTATAACGTCTCAAGGTTGGCAAGAAAATTATTTTAAAATTTATCGTGCCCAAGATGAAGTCAACCATCGGGTTCGAAAATGGAGTTATTTTATTTCCTATATGAACTGTTGTTTACACTATCATGCAATATTTCCAAAGGTCAGACCAAGAACAATTTATCGGAAATGTGCTGCTCTAGCAAAGTGCTAAAAAAAAAACGTTAGGCCAGTAATCCAAGTATGAAAGAAATGAAAAACAATAAGTCTGATGGTAACTGCGCATGCCGATGAATTCTTACGCTAGCGTGTCGTTCATAACCTCAAAACCGCGGACGCCTTTGAAATGTTTGCTGTACCTGAGGTCAAACATCCCAAAGGTAGCTGCTACTTTCTTGTTGCTCCGTGAGGCACATGATTTAATTACTACTATTATTAATAAACTTAATTAACTTCAAGCTATTTTCATTCTTAATTGTCAAAACAAGACCACAAGAGCGTATTAAGATGTTGTTTTCTCTGCTGTACTGGGCAGAATTTCAACTAAACTTTAAACCTTCGGGCAAATGATGTCAATATCAGTGCAAAGAAAGGAATTAATGTTCAAGACCATAATATGGTGGTGGAAGCTAATATGAAATGTCAGACAAAATGACTTTTTTTCTGTAGGGCACAGGTAATGCTGATCTTAAAAGCATTTACTGTAACTATTATTTTTTTCCTGTCAAAGCAAGAACCCTATCGATTCTTAGATCACAGGGGTTGAGGTCCGATGTCAGAATTTAAATGAATCTTTAAATTGGAACAAAGAAGGGAAGCTTATGGCTTGGTGCAGATCTAAAGGTGCATCGTACTTTCTCTACTAAGCTTATTCCAATCCGATTGATTTGAACTATCCCAAATGGTGAGGTTATCGTCATGTCTGGAGGTTGCTCGCTTGCGATTGGTCAAGTCAAATTGATCTTCTGAAAGTGCACGATTGATTCATCTTCATCGTAACATAAAATGTATTCATTCGGGATGATATCCTTGCCAAAGTCAAATCAGTCAGACTGACAAATAGGAGCCAATTTTCTTCACCAGCGATCACTTCGCGGGGACTACTGTTGTCTGTGATATTTCCCCCCCAATGTTTTTTTATTGCAATTTCCCAATCCACTAAAAAAAGAGGAGCAATTGTATTAAAAAAAACAATGCAGATGACTGACTTTGTGTCACCAGCCTGCTCCCTCTCCCATAAGCCCAATCGCTGTACCACAAAAATATGCAAAGCCGCTTGTCATGTCTGCAGGATTACAGAGTGAATATCTTCCTGCGGCAGAAGTGGAATGACCCCCGGCTGGCGTACAGCAAATACCCAGACTCCTCCCTGGACTTGGACCCCTCCATGCTGGACTCCATTTGGAAGCCTGACCTCTTCTTCGCCAATGAGAAGGGCGCCAACTTCCACGACGTGACCACGGACAACAAGCTGCTGAGGATCTTCAAAAATGGCAACGTCCTGTACAGTATCAGGTGACAGACGACAAAAAGAACGACACTGCAGAAGGCTAAATGACCCCTAAGGAAAAAAAATTGCAGTAGCGGTAGCGTTGAGGACCTTTGATCGTAATTCATTTCATTGACATTGCAAACAAGTAACAATTCGTTGTCATCTACCAGCTCCACTTTAAGGCATCCCTCAGACAAAATAAACACACCCAGCCATGATTTAAGGAATACATGGTTGCCCTTGCATATTCATAGTAACCTTTTCTGAGTTGTAGTTTTGACTTGTGTTGTACTGAGCCTCTGAGTTACCATGGAAACAACTAAGTAAGCATGACGTACGACGACGTAATTTTTGTACAATTCTACCTGGCAGCAAAAGACCATGCATTGCAAGATCAGGTGTAGCGTTACGCTCTCCGACCACCTCCACGTACAGGGGAACAATTTGATAACACGGTCGCGCTACATTGAGGCCCTTGGATGCTCTGCCACCATGCATGTTCTGTAGACTGACCATCAATCTCAGGGATGGGCAACAAAATGCTGGAGGAGGCCATAATTATTTCCCCAAAAAATCAAAACCTTGTAATATAATATAGTATAAAATCCACTATTAGAACGACTAAGATATGTGTGCCACCTAGTGGTGATTGGTGATATTACAACTTATAAATTTGCATTGTGGCACCAACATATTTTACGGCCGTCCTTTCATGAGTCATTGCATCACTCTGGCCGCCCCCCTGAAAAAGTTATCGGTCCATGATGCAAGCGGGCAGTTAATTGCAAGCAAAACTGTATCATAGTTATTAATGCTTTATGCTTTATATTAAATCACGTTGGCTCTTTGTTCAATGTGCAGTTTAATATGCTGGCGAAAGATAAATTGGAAGTAACCCGTTCGCGAGAGTATTGTCATTTTATTTGTAATGAGTAGAAATGTAGATTACACACGTGGTTACTACCTTTCCTTTTTCCATGAAATTAATTTAAAGTACAATTTTACTTGCATAGTCGGAGTCTATCTATAAAATGTGAATATAAGCTCATTTCTTCTTCTTCAACATCAAAGGTTGTAGGGACACATCTTAAATTAGATTTGATCCCATTGTGATTGCCCCCTTTGACATTCCATAATTCACTGCATGTAGATTTTCAATAAAAGACTTCTGATGGAATGAGCGCATAGTTATCTCAGAGGGGTTTGTTAAGGATCAAAAGATTAAGCAAAAAATAAAAAGGGGCCTTCATGCCGAGTTTGCATGGATCTGAGGACTCCCAAAAAAGTTCCAAGCCTAGTTGGGGACTTTAATTAAGGCCAAATAGTCACGTAAAACCCTGCACACGTCTGAAAAGGTTTCATTCCATTTCAATATCACGTCAAACAGGAGTCGAATTCAATCTTCGCACAGGGCTGAAAGCGTTTCGGTCTATTACGGGGGCTGCCCGGGGGCTGAGCGGTGCTCAGGTGTAGAAGCAGAGCGAGTCGACGCTGGAGATGAAAGCTGGTTAGCCTCCATCACTGTTTGCGGCAGGGAAAGATGGCGGGGGGCCCAGTGGGCACCTGAATACATCGGCGAGACAATAAGTTGCAGGAATGAAAGTGTGATTGGAAGCTGCTGGAGTGAATCCTTGATGTATCCCACTGGAGCACACGGGACACACAAGAACACATCTATCACAGCACGGCACTTGACCTCAACGCAATGCCGTTTTTCTATTGTTTGTATCGATTCATTTGTTGCGATGTGTCTCATTGATATCACAGGTTAACTCTCATCCTGTCCTGTCCGATGGATCTGAAGAATTTCCCCATGGATGTCCAGACATGTACGATGCAACTGGAGAGTTGTAAGCATCCACTTTGGTTTGCTACTTATCGCGTCATTAACACTACAGTTTACTAGAAAAGCACGGCTGTCGACAAAGACCTGGCGCACACCCAGCGATGAGGCCCAAACAGACTGTGCGGTTCTGCAATTTGTTTCCATGAGTGGCTGACTGCCAGATGCTGGTTTAGTGCGTCTAAAAAAATAATAATAATAAAAAAAATGGATGTAACAGCATTTTTTTTTGTATTGTGTTCCTCACAATTCAGGCAAGCATAAGCGAGGCCTCGTGGTGCCTTGAAATGCGAGTGACTCACAAGTTTGATGAGATACGAGTTGACGTTTACAGATTTTTGCAGCTTTCACTTGAAAATTTGACATATGAGCACTGTATGGTGTAAGGGAACTCCTAACTTTAAGCAACTCATATTGGAATACAAACTGTGGTGTAACACATGTAGACAGTAGAAATGCAAGAATACCCAAATTTCATGGGATGATATCTTCACGATATTAAGACTGGTATAAACACATAATAACTTGGGGGGGGGGGGGGGGGCATAGTGTGGAAAAAATAAGTGCTAGTTAAGGTCAACACCACGATGAAAAAGTCAAATAAATACGCTGATCAATATATTATATATTATATAATATATTTTTTTGGACCATGTTGAGATCTATGTATTGTTACATACCTCGCAAATCTGTACGTGATCCGGATAAAAACGTATGTTCGTTGCGCCTGAAATGTTAATGCAGCAGTCGTAGATGAAGTGAGTTGTGCCGGACATGCTCACCCTCACGGGATATGAGTAATCGGATCCATTGACAGGTCTCATGATTACGATGAAGGCGAGGGTTGCGAAATGGCGAGGGCTACAACTATTTCAGAGACCAACAACGTGTCCATAAAGATTCATCAGCACTTCAAAACTGGACTGGCGCCACCAAATTGCGCAGAGATGAAGAAAACGAGCTTCATTTTTTGTTTCGCTTCCCTGCAGTCGGCTACACCATGAACGACCTGATCTTCGAGTGGTTGGAAAACGGCGCTGTGCAGGTGTCCGACGGTCTGACGCTGCCTCAGTTTATCATGCGGGAGGAAAAAGAGCTGGGCTACTGTACCAAACACTACAACACGGGTCAGTGGCTGCTGCTGTGCGCTATACGAAACACAACTCAACTCAGAACCGGCTTTCATTTCCGAACAGGCAAATTTACTTGCATTGAGGTGAAATTCCATCTGGAGCGTCAGATGGGCTACTACCTGATCCAGATGTACATCCCCTCCCTCCTCATTGTCATCCTCTCGTGGGTGTCCTTTTGGATCAACATGGATGCCGCCCCTGCTCGAGTGGCGCTTGGTATTACCACCGTGCTCACCATGACCACGCAAAGCTCCGGCTCCAGAGCTTCTCTTCCAAAGGTAAAAGCATCGTTACATGCTTTTTGTAGCTGCTCATTATTTTTGGATCGCTTGTACAGTCCTGAATTACTTCCCGTGGTGTTTCCAACTTTTCTTTTTTTTTTTTCAATATGTAAACCAGGAGTCCTCAATTTTGTTCCTCGAGGGCCGGTGTCAGGATTGAAGACCCTTGACGTAGACTAGAATGTGCTCTTCTGTTCTTACTAAATGAAAGAACACACCAGTATTTATTCTGGGAGCATGTGCAGGTGTGTTGAGCAAAAAAAAAAAAAAAAATGCTTGAAGTTCAACACTTTCTCCCAGTATGTGTGTGATGCCTCCCAACGGCGCTCCAAACAAGCTGTCGGTCTTTATCCAGATCTGATTGGGAACTTCTCCAAGATGTAACGAGTTCTCCAAAGGCTCATGCTCCACTTCCTCACCAAGTTGGATGAACGTTGAAATGAGGATAAAATGTTTACGTCTACTTGAAAAAGTCCTGTTGCGTTCTATTTGGGTTTTGTGGATTATCCTGACCTGAATTAGTGGGAATCCACAGAGACAATTTATAACTCATCTTAAGACACATTTTTTATTATTTGGCTTTGACATCATTTTAGTAAGTTTCCTGTTTTTGTTATTTATTGTTTCAGCCATCTTTGATTTTTACTTCACATGTACTACACTTTATAGGCAGCTGTAGTTGTTTTTAAAGTGCTCTAAGAAAGTTGAGTTGAGAAAAAACAAAGGTCATTTGCTCTATATGTGGGGTTCTTGACTGCTCCAGCCCAAAATAAATAAATAAATAAATTAATTAATTAAATAAATAAATAAACAACCCAATATACATTTCATCTATTTCATAAAAAATGGATCTTGTTTCGTAAGATTAAAAGCAGTTATTGTTTTAGCCCTAATTGACAATCTTAAAAACATCAAAATGTTTCATCGTGATTGTTTCTTGTCGCTTCTCATGCACTGGACCTTTCCATTTTTTTCACTGTGCTTACGCAGTCTTGATTTGGGAGAACAAACTTGCTGTGAGGTAAATGGAGCAGAAAAGAGCAGAAGGCAAGAGGAAAAGCGTTTTTTCTCAAAAACTACCAAAGGTTTCAAGCGTCAACCATTTTCAGGGTGATAGTGAGCGTGCGTAAAGGACAGCAGCACAGGTTAGACGTGGTCGCTGTCCGCTGCCGGCGTCGGCTGAGGCGAGTGACACGAGTGATGCGTTTCAGCACCATGTGACTATTAAAGCCGTCAAAATTGATGTTACGTTCAGTTACAATCATTGAGAAGATTTATTTAGTTGATACAGAGTTATAAGCACTTTATCAAGCTAAGGAAAAAAAAAAGAAATTCAAAATTCATATTTTTTAGTGAATAATTACATTCAAACTCATGACTGTGTTTGCCTTAGCCCCCAAAAGTGACTTAATATGCCCCTCGTAAAGTGGATTTTCCTTAACAGGGCTTTTAGGCAGGCATTGCCGTTATCTTCGTTCTTCGCCAGCATGACTTAAAACGCGAGTGTTTCCATCCCAAAGTTCTTTTCGAAAAAAGGGAATCTAATGAGAAAGTCACCTTAATCGTCAGTGCACTCGCAGTTACCTGCACAGTTTCTATCACAACTGCCTCTCAACGCACTCGTCACTTTGTACTTTTCCAAGCCGAGTGTGCGGCGCACAGCGCTGAGAGATCACAGCGTTTTGCAACTTGACTGAAGGCGGGCTTTTAAAGGCAGCATTGTGCCGATGACGAAGGCGTAGCTCACTTCTAAGAACACCTGCAAATTGTTCAATGTCGCTCGCAGTCGATGCATGAGGGGGCACGTATTGAGAATACGCCAAGTGATTAGTCCGTGTTTGTATGCGCGGGGATGGCCCATCAAACGCGTCACGAGCTCCAACATGAAAGACACGTGCGGCGATAAATATTTCAAATGAGGCCTTCCAGAGGCGCCACTCGTGAAAACAGTAAGTCGGCACGCTCGAGTGGCCTCATAAAGCCGAGTTGTCGGGTTCCACATGCTCAGCGGCAGTCGCCAAAGAGCTTTCATCTTCCTCACAATAATGACAAGACGGTGTCAATATCGAGCGATTGTTTGTGGCCGAGGCAGTTATCGCCCCGGCGCGTTCAATTTGTCACACAAACATCAATGCCACTTCTCTAGTTAGTGACGTGTAAAGACGATCATCTGCCGTGAATTATTCTTAATTTTTAGGCTGAAGTGCAATCAAAGTAGCGATTGATGTGCTGGCTGACTGGAGAGGATCTAATGCAAATAATGTTTCCCGCCGTCTGCAGGTCTCCTACGTGAAAGCCATTGATATCTGGATGGCGGTGTGTCTTCTCTTTGTATTTGCGGCATTACTCGAATATGCCGGGGTTAATTTCGTCTCCAGGCAACAGAAGGAGTTCCTCCGTTTGAGGCGAAGACAAAGGAAGAATCACAAGGTAGTCTTTTCTCAACCTCGCTGTTTACAAGAAGTTTGGGGGGGGGGGGGGGGGGGGGGCACAAACCAAACAAGCAAAATAACTCGAACGGACATTATTACCGTATTTTCTGGATTATATGGCGCACCTGTACATAAGCCACAGCAACTCTTTTGGGGGAACAAAAACAAAAAAATCTATATACAAGCCGCACCAGACTATAAGCCGCCGTTTTCTATGTTGAAAAAAATGAGTTGTTTACGACATGTACAGAACGATTTTGTACTGTGAATGCACATAAAGGTACATAAACAGATTGTTAAAAGAGTGTCTTTTAACACAGCAACTACTTTGCTATTTAAAACAGAACAGACCCAAGAGAAAAAAAACTATAAAAATGTATTTAGCGTATTTTCTGACCTATAGAGCGCCCCCTACCTGTGAAAGAAAAATCCACAGAAAAGCTGCACCGCATGGTTCCAAATCTAGGAAAAAAGTTGTGGCTTGTAGTCCGGAAAATACGGTCAATTAACTTTTTAGTCGTCTATGCCATCCGCGTTTGAATGTGTCCACATGTATTTTTCTCAGGATGAAGACATGCGCGATGGCCGCTTTAATTTCGCAGGCTACAATATGAACCAGTGTCTGCCAACCAAGGACGGCTCAGCTGTTAAGAACGCCGCTCCGACCGCAAACCCTCAGCCGTCCGCTCCCAAAGACACTGACAACATGAAGAAGAAGTTTGTGGACCGCGCAAAGAGGATCGACACCATCTCTCGAGCTGCCTTCCCTCTGGCTTTCCTCATCTTCAACGTCTTTTACTGGATCACCTACAAGATCATTAGGCACGAGGACATCGACAAAAAGTAACGACTCGCTACTCTGCTTGTTTCTCAGACTGAGTTAAGATCGTTGAGGAGCAATGCCAAGTGATGTTCTTTCAGGGATAATGTCTAATGTTCGTGAATCTTTCGGGAATGTTCAGGTTGTACGGCTGCAAAAACTGAATTAGGAATATTGTGGGGGGAGGTAATGGGGGGACTCAAGGTTTAGTAGCATTCCGGTTATGGTGGACCAAATCTTTTTCTAACCCATCTTTGCCTTGAGGTCTGTACAAAGATACTATTTGTAATCGTGCAGTAGCTTAGTTTGAGACTTCTCCAGGTTGCCACGGGAGGAACTTCTTATCAAAAGGGATTTCTTTTGGATTGTACTACTATCACGACACTTCCTTTAAAGACAATATACTGTAAAGCGCTAAAGCTGGACTATTATGGAAGACGCAAAAGCACATGCAGCCATCTTGTATTCGGGATGTGCATTCATAATAATTCAAGAATCTCCTGATAAATATTCCTAAGACACTTCCCTACCAAGCAGTGTGAGTTCTAATCACCAGTTGGGCAATTTTGCCGGTCCGTCCAAGTTCTGCGACCTGGGAACCCTTCCGTCATCTTCCCTCCGTTCTTATTCGTAAAAACCCGTCCATCATTTTAAAGCGCTTACATCCTTCCTTTTCACCAGTCCGTACGTTGGGCACAAAAAAATAAAACCTGACACCAGCTGCGTGTGAATTGTTTACAACTGTTTGGGTGTCAACCAAGATAGCATTTAGCTGCCAACACAACCATCGTCACTCATCAGACTGACTGGCGATGTAAACTTTTTCTACGAAGGACGATTGCTCCGTTTTTTGTTGGCTTGAAGCCAAGTGAAGTCACTCCTTCCCGAATACAAACACGGTGAACATGCGCGAGACAAGCGGGGGTCCGTGTTCGTCCGTTCTTTTCTAAAAAACTTCTCATTCCCGCCCTCTAAAATGAGCGTCCGCGCAGGATGAATATTTCTTTGCGATACGATGATTCCCTATTGGTCAATAAGACTGGAAAGTACCGTCACCCTTTAGGTACCGCACCAATGAACCCAAATAAAAGTGGTAGCCTTCATGAATTCTGACAATCAAAAGTAAAAAACAAAAGAGAACTACTGCTTGGTGATAATGCGATTTTTCTCCTTTCCTTTTTGCCAGCTCGTGTTTGGAAACACATTATTTGCACAATACAGATTGCCACAGGAGTCACAAAAAAGTTAATTTCCTTCGGTTTTGTTCATTCAGACAGTCGTGAGGCCATCAGCACGTGTGAACTTTCTGAATTGCAGTTTTTGCAAGCATTTCTTCCCCTCACCCGTGGCTCGCCAATTGACAATGAAGCAGCATTGCAAAAAGTGTCGACAGCCAAGATGTTTTTCTGTCCTCAACTGCAGTTCAGTGCTGTGCGACCTCCCCCGATTCCCTCGCTTTGCGCGAGCACTTATTCAAGGAGTTTTCATCGGCAGCAAACCTTCAGAACAGATCCAATTTCGAGAAACTTGCCATGGACAGTGTCAATTATTTGCGTTGGAGCAGCGTAACAGCCAGAAAGCGTTTCAAACTGGTACTGAATTGCAGTCGGTCTCATGTTGTCCGAATGATACTTAATTAGAAAAATTAGTCGTGTATAAATCAGACTTTTCCAAATTTGGACCCTGTTGGCTCGTGGGACATTTTTATTTTTTATTGTGACCTTGACAGTGTTCAAATGTTTATTTGCTGATCCCCAAGATGGCACACAATTTCTTGTCAATGTTGGGGGAATGATGTACAAAGTATTTTTCTAAGTTTCTACTTTGAATCCTGAACTGAAAACGTTTATGAAACTCTGACAAACTATTTTACAGTTCAGTTTCAAAGACATTGAAAATTTTGAGTGTAACAGGTATCCTTTTTGGTCGCATTAGTCCAATGAACTCTAACTGAAGGAAGGCTTGGGTTAATTGAAAACTAAACGACCTTTGCATATACGTGTCTCGCAACGGCTGTGTACCTTTTGTCACGTTGGAGACATCCAGTGCTGTACCTGCAGGCTGCCGCGACAGTGGGCGGAAGGACGGCGCTGAAACTGCCTCACACATATTCTAGAAAACTCCTAATGGACCTGACGAACTCTTTCTTTGAATGCTACTATAGAAAACGTTTATTTATTAGCCTGAATGTCAATAAACAGAACTGCACTACATTTGCGTCATTTTCTCTCACCTTCTAGAAGGTCAGCTCAACCTGAAACATTTATGAAAAAAAATAAAAGCTACACTTGATACTGCTTTTCTGTCATATTAGATCTATTCTCCTCTAGGAAAGAAAAATAAAACAAATGCTGCTTTGGCCCGATTGCAGGTCAGATAAAAAGTTTCATCTCACCGAGGTGATGACACTGGCCATGGATGACTGCGTGGCCTGGGGTAGCGTGGATATTATCTGACGGTGGGTTTCCTCCAATGCATGATAATGGACCTTCACCATTGTGCTGGCTCAAGTATGAACTGAATGGAAAATCCCTGAGCATGGTTGCATAAAACAGCAGAAAGCCCATTTGATATAAAAGGCTCATAAATATGTTGTGTGCTTGGCCAAAAGCCATGATTATACAGCATACAACACATGAGACAGGTGAGTGCAGCTCTTTAGAGGCCGATTAATTTCCAAGAAATACACTAGCATTTGCATTCATGCATTCTGAGCAGATATGAGCTCGTTTAGGAGTTAAATAGGCCTGTCTGCGTGAGTCATCCAACCCAAATCACGGGAATTTTACACTAATCAATAACACTAATCCTCATGTAGAATTCCCATCAATCCCAACCTTACGTAACAGCCCGTTAATATTTTTTGAATTATGTAAAAGGAAGGGAGTCATTACGCCGCACGACAGCGCATGAAAGAAAAAATTGTTGCAGTTTCTAATTGCGTTCGGGATTGAAACAACTTTGGTGTACGGGAGGCTTTGTGAGCGCTGAGAGGCGAGAAATGAGGGTTGCCATGGCAACAGGAAGGCCAAGGAAAGATTGAGAGTGCTGGTACATTATTTAAGATGAACATTATTATGGCTCAACATGAAAATTGCAGTAAATTAAAATTGATTACAACCAGTTGAATATTGAGGTTTTTTTCTTCGATGTGGTTTGAAGTGTGAAAGAATATGCAAACATTGGGAATTTATCACGAAAAAAATACATTGAACTTTTTTTTTTTCACACTCATAACATTAACAAGCTATTATTGTGAAGAACAAACGTTGCTTATAATCAAAAGCACGACTCGATTTCCCACTATAATGCAAATTCCAATTATTCTTTATGAGGGTGGCAAAATATTTTACTGTCATAGCTCTTGTATTTGATATAATTTTTTTTCGCAGGTTCCAAGATTTTAAGCCATGTGGAAAAAAAACTGTGACATGACGCTTGCGTAAAGAAAATACAGATATACACCGGTATTTATATCAGTGCCGTCTGGTCAGTTTACAACGCACTTCTGCTCAGGTCAATCTGGAAGACATCTTGTGCAATTGTGGCATTTTCACAGCCGCATTTTATGAGAAACTGCATCATGTCTCAGGAAGAAAACAAGTGAAGCGTGAGGTGTAAGAACCAGTAAAAGCTTTCCCTTATGCGATGCCACCTACCTCCCTCGTCATTTCGCACTTCGGGGTGAAACTAGAGAGCATCCACAAATAGTGTGAGGACACAAAGTCTGGAGGATTAAGACGAGCACAGCGCAGCAGATTGAAGCGATGGCACCTCCGAGGTGATCAAGTGGAAATATGCTCGAGCGGAGACAGGATGCCACAATAGAATGTAACCAAGTCAGTTTCCCACACATCAGTTTGCTCTTAGAGGCCCGATGAGATTTTTTTTTTCCAAGGAGTAATAGCATTATTTTATCCGAGTCTCCATGAGAGCTGCTAAATCCCCATCAAGCTGAGCGTCAATCAGCTTTTGAATAACCATACGGTACCTACTCACATCCACCCGTGGGTTTAAATTGCGTCTACTCCTCTCGACGTCCCGTTGCCAGGCGAGTCGACACCTCTGGAGGCCCTCCGGCGTGCCTGGCTCGGGGATCTCTTTGGACCCCGTTGCCTTCTCCTCGCCTTCCTGCTCCTCACGCAGCAGCGGTGACACAAACTCCCGTAGTGACGCCACTTCCTTCTCCAGAGCCAAAGCCAGTATCTCAGAAGACCTCTCTTCTCTGAAGCCATGGATCGGATGGATGGAGCAGGATGCTGGGAGGTAACCTAGCAGGACGTCCAGATGCCGGAGCATCTGCAAGTGGCTGCCAAAGAGCAACAAAGCCAATTAGAAACCATTACCTTATTTAATCCCAGACATTTTCACTAGAAGAAACCCCTCAATTCCAGCGTTTTTCTGGATTTTTACTGATTTTGCGAGGCGAATAGAATATTTTGTTGTAATGCGATAAAAACAGAGCAATGACGCAAAAAAAAGGCAAAGACGTATAAATACGTCTTTGGGAGGAGGGGACTTTGTTTTTTAAAACGTATATGTGTTTTATGGATTGAATGAGTTAATGTTCAACTCATATGAATGGATTTTATGTGACCCAGCAGACTTTGAAAACTAAATTTAAAAACAATTATAAGGCCCACCTGAAAAATTGACGATAGTGTTTCCCAATTTTATATTCCTGAAACCATGGCCTTTTTGCACGGTTTTGAATTATGGAGGGAAATACTATGTGGTAGTTTTAAACACAGTGAATTCTCTTGGCTTTATGTTTATATGTTTAGTTTTGCAGCAAACTTCAACTAGTAGTAGCAATAAACAGGCTGTAGCCTCTTTTCTGATGATTTATTGAATAGGTGAAACCTCTGTTTGTTGGGGGGAAAAAAAGTTGAGTTTACTGCAACCATTTAGTAATCATATCGAAATTTTTGCTCCCAACAGCCAGCTATTTCGAAAGGCGGGTCTCTTCTAAGTCAAGGTGCCTGGTAACCATGTGAGAAGCTTCATCTTCACGGGCCATACTCCTTTTTATTAGAAAAGTAGTGCTTTGCCATCATCTCTTGTTATCTATAGACAGATATAAACCTTTCTAAGGTGTGTCTATTACTCACGGATTGCCGCTATATGTGGCAAAAAAAAAAGTTTCATACTGAATCCTGAGTTTAACGACTGAGTGGGTAGATGGAGGAAGGGGTAAATAGATATTGGGTGGATGGATAGATGAAGGCTAGATAGATGGCTGGATATATGAGGCAAAAAGATGGATTGAGAACTAGATACATCCCTTTCCCCATCACCTACATTCAAAAGTCGCAATTTTTTTCACTGTTTGTTTTACAAACCAATCAAACAGGTAAAACACACAAAAGTTCCAAAGTTGCACTTTTCCAAGATTTTCTTCAAAGTCCTCGTCAACCAGAGTGCTCTGCTTTTGGCACTACAAATGCATCGTTCTCACCTCGAGTGGACCGCCAGTTCCCCCAGGAAAGGACTGATGCGACGCCAGCACAGCAGTGAAACAGAAGAGAGTCCTTGAGAAGCAAACAGTCGGTGCTGAGGGCTCACTTGTACCCTCTTACAGCCCACGCGCCTCTGCAGCCAGCCGTCAATGTCGCCCAAGCTATGATCGGGAGAGTCTATGCGGAAGACCCAGTTGTCGAGCACCGCCAACAGACACAGCAAGTCCTCCTGAGCCTCATCTGGGGTGGGAAAAAAAAAAAAGTTAAGTGTTAACATGGAATTTACAGCAGAGCGTAAGGGGCCACGCTGTAATGCAATAATAAAAATAAAGAAAAAAAGTATTTAATTCACAAGGAAAGTCATAACAAAACAAATAAAAGTAATATTAACTATACTTTGAGAGAACAAATTCAAATTATAAATTTTAGAACTAATTTTATGAAAATAAATTAAGAATGAAGTTATGATAAATCAAGCAATTGTCATTTCCCAAGAAGTCATCATTTTCCAATAACCATAATCAGCAAAAGGTTTAATGTATTCCGAAGAAGTACACACCGAAGTCACCACTTTATCTTCAATCATCTTACTCCAAGTGGTTTGAAAAAATATGGAATAATACTACATCATGAAAATATGGCAGCCCTTCCCAGAGTGAGAAAAAGCCGGCCTTGGACTGTCTTTCAGGAAACTCTCTAAATAAATATGAAATTTAGTTTCCTTTTCAGTGTTGCTGGC
Source organism: Idiotropiscis lumnitzeri (assembly GCF_059441095.1). Taxonomy (NCBI): domain Eukaryota; kingdom Metazoa; phylum Chordata; class Actinopteri; order Syngnathiformes; family Syngnathidae; genus Idiotropiscis; species Idiotropiscis lumnitzeri. The sequence goes on along the minus strand of NC_142404.1, from coordinate 10,903,969 downwards.
CTAGAACTCAAACCACTGTGCAATTTACCTGTTTTAAGGTCAGGGTTGTTCAACAGTTGTATACTTGTGTCAGCGTGGATGTCGACAGTGACTTGACCACAATGCAGGTCGGACAAGGCCGGCACGCCGGCGAGGACTGAAGCGTCTCGTCTCGAGGCGTAATGGAGCATGACATTGCACTTGACACAGCCAGAGTTCAACAGAGGTGCCAGCCTGGTCACGGCAGTCACGGCGAGTCTGGCCGTGTTGAGATCATTGGGGCCGCCCGCGTGGTGCCGCTTGCTTCTTTTGGCTGCCGGCTCAGGGAAGGTGGCGGCCGAGGAGGAGGAGGAGGGGGAGAAGGGTGAGGGACCGAGCACGGGGAGCCACGACGCTTGGCATTGGGTTTGGATGACTGCGGGCGTGGAGCCGTGGCCCGCCTCTGTCAAAATGGATAAGCTCGTACCGACCGCTGGTCTGGAACAAAAATAGCACAACACTAAGGACCGCTGACATCATGCGGACAGTAGCGCAGATGTGTGTGTAGAAATACAAAGTTGGTGATTAACAACAACATTCCAGATGGTGAGAATACATCAGAAACGGCAATGGCTCCTGAGGCAATAGTTTTTCTCTACATGCGCTGGAACAGGTGGTGGCCGATATCAGATTGCTCCCACAAAAGAGGAATGTCAGGTTATTCAGGATGGGGGGGTGTTGCCATGGCAACCACCTGCATTCGGCTCAAATTCCTCATAAGCCTGCAGGCGATCAACAAGTACAAATTATACTTTATCTACTACATCCTGTTTCTTACCAGAGGTGTTTATTTTATTACTTCAGCTAGAATTATGACTTTACAATCTACTGAACCTGCAAATCCGCCTCATCTTAATACATTTTACATTAATTATATTATAACATGTACAGTACTTGTAGTGCTCATATTGTGTTGGACTAATTTGCAACCATATCCCATTAATTAGCGTTCGGAAAAGATTGAGAACCATCGCTTTAGGTAATCACTGAGCTCAAGAGAGTAACCACATTTTGAAGGATATTTTTAGAAAATTTTATAAAACTGGGGCATTCGACTAGATGCCACTGTGCAGTGCCGTGAAAAAGTATTAGCCTCCTTATCAAATTTCCAGTTCAGGATTAACTCATTTACTACCATTGACGGCTAAAGACGTCAAAGATCCAATTTTTTTTTTTTTTAACTCGGCTGGTAGTGAATGAGTTAATATTGCTAACTGATAAAGATAGCAGTATTCCCCAAAAATAGAAAATAATTTTTAAAAAGTGTTGTGTGTATTAAGGGAAACATCCAAAGCTACCTGGCCCTGGATGAAAAAAATATATTGCTAAAAATTTAGTTAAGGTAACCAAAATAATAGAATTTATCAATATAATACAACACATGAAAGCAATCTCTCTGACAGTGACAATGAAAAAAAAAATTACACTGAGCTGTCGGCTGCAAGTATCACTCCCACGACCATTCGCCCGTCGACGACGCGATGCCACAGCTTGTCAACGTGAGGTCTGCAGGGCACCGCTGGCATGACTTGGGTCTTGTCATCGACGGCCTCGTCCTTTGACTCGTCATCACTCTCCCAAAGAGCGACGAGGCCTTCCTGGAAAGAAAAACGGCAATGACTAACGACAAGTGTGCGACAGCCCTGACACCAATAGAGTTTGGATGTCGACAAAAGACAATTTGGGTACACAAGTGGCGGCCCTTACATCTGAGCAAGAATCAACATTTGCTGCAGTTTTGCAATGAGAAACAAAATTGCAAAAAACAAAATCACTTATGACACAAAACACTCCTTAAGTGATATCTCTTAATTGTTGTTTCTGATTTTGTTTACCAGTAATCAGAAAAAATACATGCAAATCATTTTAATGCAAAATGAAATTTTAACAATAGATAGAACTCTGAAAAATATTTGATAGTGAGGTTGATCTTCGTATGCATGCCAGCTTTGTACCTGCTCGGGCCGTGTGAGATTTGGCTCTCGCTTGTGGACCACATCAGTGAGCGCCCGCACCGCCTGCTGCACAACTCGGTCCTTCACTCTCACTTCTCCTTGAAGCGCTTGCAGTGCACTCAGTCCACTCTTGAGAGACATATGACAGTCACATGGCAGAGGAAGTCAAAAGACACGGGTCAGGATTAGAAAAAGGGGATGTCGTGATGCAACTTGAGCACTGTTTTTATGTCACCTGCAGTCTGGACTCCAAAGCTTGAATTGTCAGGAGTTGGTTCTCTGGTGGGGCGGGATTCTTGGCTGTTGCGCCACTGTGCTCGCCACGCTAAAATCGCAACATTTTGCCATTATTGAGATAGTGGATTACGTAACATTTTTTTCAGGGTTTTTTTCAAACATTCTATGTGATTTTGATTCTGTGGTCCTCATTTATTATCCCTGGCTTTCATCCTGTGAGCCTTCCAGAAGGTGGTCCGCTAACAGCCTTCAAAGTCAAATAATTGGAGCGGTACTAAAAAAGTAATACAGGATTATGGATCCCTATTTGTTCCCCTGTTCTCAAACTAAATACTAAATTTGAATGAAAAGAAGCGGAAAGAAGAATAAACAATAATCCAGTCAGATAATTTCAAAGGCTATCAACAGGAAATATTGACCTTTGACATTTAAAGAACTCATTTAAAAATACTTCCATTTTCATTTTCAAATTTAAGTTTAGATTGCGGGTGGCATTGTGAGACACTGGTTAGCGATATTTACCGTTACTGTGTATCCCATGCTAATCATTTTTAAGATGCATCACCCTGCATCGGTCTCCATTTGAAGTAGTTCAAGTCTATGACAAAAATTTGAAAAACAAATTACCATAGATCTTTTCCTAAAATGGTTCAGCCCTACTGGGAACTATTATAAATTGTGTGGGGGAAAAAATGAACGCATCTCATTTAAGGACATTTTAGTAATCAAGTAGCGTTGATTGAGTTAAGTTTTCCTTACAGAAAAGGAGATCCCACACAGGTCAGTGATGATGAAATGTTCCAGCAGCTGCCCCGATACACAATCATCCTTAAAAACCAACAATAACTGCTCCGTACCGCATCCAAGATAGTCATCCACGTGTATAGCGTTCACATTTGACCATTGGGCGGCAATCTGCAAAAGACAATTCACACAGTGTTGGTGTTCAGTACAATATGGGCAATGTGATCAGCCATCAATCCCTTTTCTAAAGCGCTTGTCCTCCACATTAGGGTTGTGGGTGAACTGGAGCCTCATCTTCAATTAATGTAATATGGCTTCCTCACAACTAAGTTTTCTCTGATTGATAGGCAACCAGTCTGAGGTGTACCCAACCTCTTGCCTGGGCTCCAAGTCTGGTCCCCAAGGTCAATTGGGATAGGCTCCAGCTCACTGGCCACCCTAATTAAGATAAGTGATATAGAAAAATAGAGGCACCAGATATCTTGAAGACATCACACGCTGCTCATACGTACTTGGAATGTATCCTTCCATACAGCACACACATGGCCCTCGTTGAAAGATACAACAATGATGATTCCATTTCTTCCAGTGTCGACCACCTGTATACCTTCGGGTCTTTCAAACGGGAGTGAGCATGTGTCTTCCACCACGCCGTCCTCCAAATAAACCAGTTGCTGATTGGCAGTGGCTGCAACCACAGAGCACCGCAGCACGTCGCCTGCTTGGTGGGCTGACAGCACAGCGATGCGCTTGGTGATGCAAATATAAGGGGGAGGTAAAATCACAGCGCCGTCAAAGGTGTGATCAGTTCCAGGCAAATAGGCCACCGTCTGCTGAGGGGAGCACTGTTGTTGTCCCAGTACGAATGCTTGTCTCTTGTGGAGGGGGAGCTCACCGATAAGACAGGGGGACAGTTGGAGGGGCACCCGTTTGACCCCTCCTGAATCACTTGATGCATGAAACACAGCATCCGCGTGTGTCCACAAGACGGTGGGGCCCTGGAGGATGAAAACGTCCCCACTCAGCTTATAAGGGAGTGAGAATTCAACGCAGGGCTCCAGTTGGTCAGCGCCATTCAGAGTGAAAAGTTTATACAGAAAAAAGTCTGCCTTCTTGTTCTTTTTTGCCACAAGGACACAAGGCGTGGTGGTCCTCATGTGAGCACACGAGACGCTATTGGACTTTATGAAGGCGTCCACGCGTATTGCGCTTTTGTGGTTAATGACAGCCGCACCTTGTGATGCCTGCAGGAACAACACTTGCTCCGGTTGGAAAGAAAGGCGACTGAACGTCAACTCGCTTGTCACACGATTGTCACTTAAGACGTGATGAAACGCGATTATCTTACCACAGAACGAGAGTTGATTCGAAGTGACGCTCTGCATGATGCCTTTAAACAACAAACAGATGCATTTATGATGCAATCCACACTATGCTTATCGTGTAATTCGCATGATCATGCTTAAAGGCGTTTAAGTGACTTTTTGTCTGGTTTATGTCACTCGAAAGCGCGCGCCAACCCGGAAGTGGCAAGTCACGTCAAGCGAATTGCATTGTGGGACTTGCGTTTTGTCAACAGCGGAGCGTTTACTGGCTTAAGCTAACTGGTTTAGCCTCCGTGACGTGACCTGGCGAAAACGCACGGGCCACGTAAGCGACTGATTCCACGACTTTCTTTTTAAAGATATATTTTATCGCGAACACAACGACACACTCCTTCCTTCCTTTCCTCCGTTACAAAGCAATAACAAAGTGAAGAGGAGTGGCCAACGAGCTGAGGCAAAATGGCTTCGTCGCGGCGTCAGTTTCCCACTTTACTGTGATTCACCTAAAGAGCAGCGAGCGATCGAGCTAACGAGGAACTCTCAGAGGGAAGGAAACGCGGCGGTGTCAGTTGATCATGGCTGAACTTGAACAACTCCAAGGGGAGCAGGTATTCCTACTTTAAAATGCGAAGATGGAACAAACTTTCCAATGTTGATTTGCTTCTTGAGCGCGTCTAAACTTCCATAAACTCTCATGTGGCAGGGCATCGAAGAGAAAATTGAACAAACGAGAGAGAGATTCAAGAATGAATTCCTCAAAGGTAAGTTGCCATGTGCCTCGCATCGATCACACGATGTCACGCTTGTTTGCATGCACAATCCAGCTATTACATGTGAAATATCCATACTGAAGTGTCTGCGATGTAACCATGACAAACGCAATGGTGATAGCATCATGACTCAACGAAGGGTCCAGATAAGCTTCTGGTAACCAGCTAAATGTGGCCACGCGCATTTTCTTTACTTCATATGCACTTTTACTAGCCACAACGCATTTAATCTAATTCTAAACACAAAACGTTGAAGGACCAGAACATGAACCGTAAATTCATACGCTTGATCTGGTATGTGGTACTTTGTATTAAAGCAAATGGCCTCTTTGATTTGGAAGATGCCACTTTCCTTTACACTAACTATAGTGTTTCCCAACCTTTATTAAGATAAAAAACAGAATTATGTGCCTTCTTCCATCCAGTGGAAGACCAATTTATTGTTTTGCCTTTCACTAAACGCCGCTGGCACATATAGATGAGCAACACTGTATTTGTTGTGCACTATGTACATAATCTTCAGATCTCCTTCCGTTACACTGGGAGTTCACGACACTCATGTACGCTACATATTTTATGAAGCACTTTGTTCTTAATTGTGCGTTATTTGCCAGATCATTAACAAAGCTTTTGTAGTTACACATGTCAATTTAAATGTCAGATTCATCAGACAAATACGACCTAAGAGATGTGGACAGGCTGCAGAAGGACAACTCCATGGTGGAGGGTTACCTGATGTGGCGACTGTATGTGGTGGACGACGCCTTGAAAATGATTGACGACTGTTTCCAATGGAGGAAAGAGTATGGCGTAAACGGTGAGGGTTCAACTCGGCTTGTCAATTGAACTGTTGATGTCACCTCTGTCAGTGGTTGTCAATGCCTTTTTCGTTGCTTCTCAGACATGAGCCCATCCGCACAAGCGTTCCATTGTGCAAACGTCATGAATGGGCAGCCTTCAACAACAAAACTTGCTGTATAAATATCCTGAGGGTTGTCATTGCTCTGGGGAAGTCTTTAATCCGGCAAATGAGATTTGTCAGACAGTTGTGTTAGATTAATGTGATTAGAGATCAGTGTCACGGAGGTTGGAAATCATTCCTCGTTTCAGCATTCAAAAAAGTGTTATTGACCCTTAAAATCACACACTCAATTCTTTGTGATCACAATGAAGGCAACTTGTCAGACTAGTTTTAGTTATTTTCCCTCTACAGCTTGAGGTCACCCAATCCTTAAAAAAAACAATGAAAAAAAAACTGTGGATTCAAGCAGTTGAGGCAATGTGTTGAGCTTTCCTTACACGATCCACATTTGTTGGGTAATCGTCTAAAAGGCTTGTTCCCCCTCCTCTCAGATCTCTCGGAGAGCTCCATTCCCAGGTGGATGTTTGAGACCGGAGCGGTGTTCCTCCATGGATACGACAAAGAGGGCAACAAGCTTTGTATGTCTTGACACTTGAGCCGTTTCACCCTTTTGTTGGAATAACAAAAAGATGTTTTGATTTCATGCAAATCACTGATAATAATGTCCACGTCTGCTCATTCGTCCTCAGTCTGGTTTAAGGTGAAGCTGCATGTAAAGGATGCAAAAGCAGTCATTGACAAGAAAAAATACGTGGCCTTCTGGCTGGAGCGAAATGTCAAGAAAGAACCTGGGATGCCCTTGACAGTCATTTTTGACATGTCAGAGTCTGGCCTGGCCAATATAGTAAGTTTTCTTTGTCGTGGAGGCTTTATTCAGATTGTGGGAAACAGGTTCAAGCCTGTAAAATGCTTTAAAGTCATCATCTTATTGCCTGCTTTGTACTCGCGGGGACTGACGCTCTTCAGTGGTTTTACTCTTCGGAGATTAAAATAACCTTTAAATCCCATTGGTCAATTCAAGGGGGCTTTCTAATCCATGGACGCGCCGTGTCACAGACGTGAGCTCCCTCACACAGCTTCCCCAGCGAACAAACCAGTTTCAGAGCTAAACCAGAAAGATGCACAGAACGAGAAACAGAATAAGATGTATAGCGTGCATACGAAATGAGGAGTTAAGAAAATCCGATGGCAAAGCAGAGCCTCAGCGGGAGCCGGAGCGTCGCTGTTCAGTACTATCTTGTTAAGGCCGAGGAGCGCATCGACTGCATAGCAATGAGGACTCCTGCCAATTATGGAGCCCAGTCAGGGCACAGGGCTTGCTTCTATTGATAAATCTGTTGCTGTGATGATTGCAGTCAACGTCAAACGCTACGCTGAACAGCCATCACAGGCCTCGCAACCATGTCTATTATTCCACCAATTATTTTTGTAATTAATCGATAACGTGCGGGTGGTCTTGGCAGCGTCCGATGAGGAGGAAAAACGTGAAATAGTAAATCTGCAAAAACGGTATACCCACATTTCTTTAAACAGTAGATTTGCGCTGTATATTATCCAAAATTTATATATATTTACAAATGTACTCTTTTTTTCGATGTATAAAATGTTTTCTTTTTTTAATATATATAAAGGCTTCTTTATTGGCTCTCATTAGATATGTAATGTAAACCATCGCCAACCATTCAAAAGGAGCGTTTATGATGCCAAATAGAGCTACACTGTTGATTAAAATATCACTTTGTTGCAGGACATGGACTTTGTGAAGTATGTTGTAAATTGCTTCAAAGTATATTATCCCAAGTTGCTCTGTAAGTAAAACCTTGAGGAAAGACATTTTTACATTCATCACTATTTTTTAGATTAAGCTAAAAATGAATTCTTTTGTGATTTCAGCCAAGATGATTATTGTGGAGATGCCTTGGATCATGAATGGTGAGAGAGTCAGCACCAGCAATGGCGTCCGTGTGACGTTCTGATCTCCGAAATTCTCATCCTGCAACCCACTTGTCTCTCTCTCTCTCTCTCTCTCTCTCTCTCTCGCTCTCGCTCTCGCTCTCTCTCTCTCTCTCTCTCTCCGTCATTTAGCCGCGTGGAAGATCGTGAAGACGTGGTTGGGTCCGGAGGCCATCAGCAAGCTTAAATTTGCATCCAGATCTGAACTCCAGTCGTACATCGACCCGGAGTACCTACCGCCGCACATGGGTGGAATGGTACGTTGTAGTTCACGATCCCCCCCACCCCCCTCTTGGAGACACAATACAAAATATTTCCAAACGTTTTGATATGAAAATAAATTGTCTTGTTTGAAATGTTAGTTTTCTTTTTTAATCAGCCTCATTTTAATTAAAGCAAAGAAATACAATTTCTTAATATTTATTATTCAAACTACCCCAGTCAGATTACATGAATAGCTGCAGGATTAAAATTGACGTCCCCGATCATCTGTTGACCAGAGCAAGTTGTCATTAAAAACTGAGCAGTACCATCTTTCAAAGCAGGTTTTATTTATTGTTATTTTCTTACCTATCTTGATTCTTTAAATTCTCCATTGACCATGTGTCTTGAAAACGACCTCACGTGTTGACACAAGCACTCTGGGCCCCATTCCAGGACCCGTTCAAGTACAGTTACCCTCCGCTCCCCGACGATGACTTCCAGACGCCCATCAGCGACAATGGACCCATTGTCAGTGAGGACGAGATTGAGAGCAAAGAAATTGAGAGCAAAGAGATCGAGAGCGAGGTGGACAGCAAAGATGGCCTTGAGTCCAGCTTCAACTCGGAGGTTGTTGCTAAGCCCAAAAAGGTATCTCTCCCAAGCCCCCCACCACATCTTTCCAGTTAATATTATGCTATCACAACTGCAGATGGGCCAGGTCGTTTCTTTTGTCATATTTAGAATTTTTGCCAATGTATTACCATGAAGGGAAAATGGAGTTAAAAGCTAACTAAAAAATAATAATTTGTGTACATTGCGAGCACAAAGAAATTAATCTATTGAACAATTGATTGTCAATGATGTCATCTCAATGTCCATTAATTTACACTGTGCAGGTTACTCTCCACCCTTGAATTATTTTGAGAGACTGTTAATGATCCTTGGTAGGTGATGCTGCTTTGGTTAGCAACAGCTCATATGAGCTCCGCAGGTAACTGTCAATTGGCTGTGTAGACAATTGTGTCTGTGGACTGACTCCATATATCAATGAGGTGTATTTGGTATCAAGTGATTTAATTGGCTAATTGAGGCATCTGGTTTGAGAGAGGCTGTCACTACCTAATACTACATTTCCCATATGTGGTTCTTCTCCCAATTAATAACTTCTCTCACATATTCCAAGGGTGAGTCCAGGATTACGGCGTGTAATCAGACTCTCTCTGTGGATCTGACTGTAATATTCAGATTTGTAAGCGCTCACTCATGAAGGTGACTTTCAGCGTCTTTGATTGCATCGATGTCAAAGCTTCTCTCGCTAGCTGCCGTCCATCCTCGTATGGGCCAGTAAAGTCTGATGTCGTATAGTATTGCCGCCCCCGTAACTGGATGTCCGCTAAACTTGCTGGCATTGAGGAATACATCTATGCCGTCTGTCCGCCTACTCACTCCCACCTCACTCGCACTTTTAACATTAAACTCTATCCACACATAATGGTCCAACCACCACTCTGTAAATCTATTTGGTTTCTCCCGCAGCTCGCTGTGTTCAAAATAAGCCTGCATAAAATCGATGCCCGGCAGAAAGTTCATCACTATCAAGACAGCCTTTTGATGTTCCATTTGCTCTGGGGTTATTGAATGCGACTCAAGTGTTGAGGGCCACGTCAACTTGGGCCTGACCCACATTTCTATGAGACTCCCAGCACGCCAAGTAGTTCTCTTGGCCGCAAATATTTGTGGGAAATTGAAAGAGTAGCCACTGGAAACATCAAATCCCACAACCTTCAAATTCCTGATAAACAAGAGAACGTATTGTAAGAAAGCATTGCGTAATAACACCTTGATCATGCGCAACCGATTGAGATAAGCAAAGAGATGCAAATCTGGCGTCATTAACCTAATTTCAAAGTAAGCTTTCTTTTTGCTGCAAAAAGAGTTTGCATTCAAGCTTGCACCAAAAATATTTGGGCGTTATGATCAGACAACTTTCATAAGACTTTAACCTACAAACTGTATGAGGAGGTTGCATTGACGGCAGTGACTAAAGCCTTGTTTCAACCAAGCAGTGAATTTCACTTCAATCGAAAATTCCCGTTGTCCAAAGTGGTGGCAAAAGAAGAGACCAAGACTGAGGCGTGGTGACCCAAGTCGACACCAGGGTTTTGAGGACTTTTTGAGTTTTTAGGTTTTGGGTTTGGACTGAGATGTTGAGGCAAGACTTTGAGGGCCAAAGACCAAGGCAATACCAATACTTTGAGGTGGCAAGAACAAGGTTTTGAATGCTTGAAAGTTAAAAAAAAGATGAGGGCCAAGTCAAGACCAAGGTTTTGAGGGCTTGAGACAGAGTTAAGAGACTTTGAGAAATGTTGAGGCAAGTTTAAGACCCAAGACTTTTGAGGACCAAAGACCAAGTCCATACCAACACTTGGAAATGACAAGACCTCGGATTTGAAGGCTTGAGAGTTCAAACCAAGACTTTGCGAAATGGAGACCAAGTCAACAATACAACTTTGAGGCATTTTGACATTTACGACCAACGCTTTGAGTCGTTTCCACAAAGTCAGGACAAAGACTTTGATGAGATGAGACAAGCCAAAACCAAGACTCTGACTGGTTGAGACAGAATCAAGACTGGAACAAAGTCAACTTGACCAAGACCAGATTAAATCTTCAAAATGCAATCATTTCCACGATGACCCGAGAGTCTTGTACCAAAGAACTGATTTCTTATTTCCACCTTGTGGTTCAGATCAGTCAAACCCTGATGAAATTGAAGCGAGACATCAGCTTGCTAAATAGTGTGACATCGCAGCATACCTGCGAGACAATGTGTAATTTGCAACTGGCGATTTTCTTTTTATCTTCCCATTCAAATAATTCCTCATAACACAGAGGAAGTTTCACAATGCTCTTTTGGCGCATATGTGTCAAGTAGAAGAAGAAAAAAAAACCTCGCTGTTGCTGTCCTCGGCTCTCACATGCCAACCTGTCCGAAGGAACTCTCGCCCACCATCTCTTCCTCTCCAAGACACGATTGTGTGGGATCCCGACAGCATGCTACCTGATGACTTGGCCGCTAATTGCCTCTCTCTCTTTTTTGAAACAAGGGCTGGAGGTGGTGATGCAGCGTCGGATCACTGCACCCACACACGGCGTTCACCCTGTGGAAGATTTCTGCAGGCTGCCAAGACAGGTGCGCTCATGTGAGCGCCATCACTTTGAGCCCCTTTTGTCTCCCGTCTTGGATGCGACATTTCTATTTGGCCCCTCTACATATCACTCGCCGTATTCAACATTTCAACAAACCGACAACAGTTCCATGAATAGATGAAGGTTACAGGATTGTTAGCCTGTTATTGTTTGCACAATCGTCACAAGGCAGTCTTGTCAACACCAACCATCACTCCAATCAAGCATTGCATAATATTTTATTCCCTGTCCCATAAAAGTATTAAAATGAGTTACTGTTTTTAAAACAGTAGACCAAGCCAAAAGTGAGGAGCACTAAATTAAACCCACACGCCTTGAAGGCAAAGTCTAAAAACAAACAACTCGTCCCCAACACAATGATGAGCTCTTGTCACGATCAAAATGTACTGTAGTCACATTAGCTGCATTTCATTCGTCATGATTTTTTTTGTCATACAATCCTCAACCATTTCAAGCACGTGTGAAATCGTCCTCTACATTTGTACCGTAATTGTTTTGTTTTTTTAATTATCATTATGGTGTTTTTTTTTTTTAGATGATCTGTATTTGTTTTTTTACAAATAGCAACGGTGCCTTTGATCATCCTAATACTAACGTATTGAGATTTTTAGGCTTAATTTTTACTTACTAACACCGGCACGTGTTATATTGTATATCGTCTTTTTAATTCTTGTTGTAATGTCAAGTTTGCACTTTAAGATGAGAAGGACAAATAAATTGATGATTTTTTTTTCTTAGCAGCTGGTTATGTCTACGTCTTCATTCTTGCGGCGTCAATAATGTCAAGTTGACACGCACACACACTCACACACACACACACACTTCCCCTGTGAGTCACTCACTTTCCCATCACATGCGGTCCGCTCACCTTTGCTTGCACATCCCAACCACGTGAATGCAATAAACACCCCCCCACCTCCCATCTGTTTTTTTTTCTTTCCACCACTTTTTGCAAAAATCTCCAAAATAAACGATCTTGCGGTGGGACGATTTAGGTCAAAGTGCGCGCGAGTGATACACTTTTTGCCGTTTGCTGCTCATTCCGAGTCACAAGTCTGCGGTTTATCTTAGTTCTGCATTCTTCAATGGACATGCTATTGGTTGATCTCGGCTTCCCTTAAATGAGCGCAAGAATCAGGGGCCTTCAACTGGCTTTTCCAAGAAACAGGATCACTGATGCAATTATTAACCGTCATTGTCTTGATAGGTCACCTTATGAGGAGGACGTGGGTTCAACAATGCTACAAGGTCGTCGCTTCTCTGTGTGTCGCTTTTAATTGAGGGTCCCATTTTCTTTGCAGGTGAATTTCGTGGAAGACAACGATAAAGGAGAGAGCCGCATCAAAGGAGCCAGGAAACCCGTGACCACGTTTAAAGGCACCCTGTTGGACATCAGGTACTCACTGCCATCACTTAAAAACAATAAGTGTTTTTTCTGCAATCACTGACCCAAACACAATTTTGGATTGGAAGCAAATTCTGATGTTACAGAAGCTATTAATGTGGATTTACTGCTGCATGGGAGCCATAAAAGTTCATCCATCTGTTGCTGTTTAACTGAACCCAATGCAGCGGAATATTGCCACAACTGAACTTTCACACTGACACTGTATCTCACAATCTGAACGTTTGATACACTACTAAATGCTTGTCAGACAGCCACAATTTCAGCACAACAATGCAAGAGAGTGGACACACAGGCGCCGACCAGTTTATGTCACGGCTCATCGCCAAATGGTAAAAGTAAATGGGGGGCATTCCTTAACCTTAATTGATGCTTGTTGCCATCTCCAATTTAGTAAACAAACTCCCACGTGACTTACTGGAGGAAAAGTACTTCCGTTAATCTCTTCATTAATCGATGGCACTCGATTCTTAGTTGCAAAAGTCGAGGAAACGGTTCAATAAAATCGCATGCCGCATCTTGACAGTGCACGAAAAACATTCTGGGAAGCCTCTTTCCCAGCATATAGCATCAAGACGTGTTTTCTATACCGAAATAGCTGTCTCGCCCCCGCCTCCCCCCCTCTTGGAAGTGAGTTCCTACACTTCCTGCCACTCAAAGCAAGACGCTGCAATAATTCATTCAAGAGAAGCTCCGTGCAAAATAGAAAGGTTGCACATATGGACTGAAATGTTTTTTTTAATAACATATTGCCACGGAGCCATTATTGAAGTCTTCCCTACATCAGCAAGTGAAAATGGGAATTACGGATGCAACCAATCAATTATTGACTGTGTCGAAGGGAGTCGCCACGGTTAATTATTAACAAAAAAATCAGCGTGAGCGGTCAGTCGTCGATTCCCACTCTGAGGCCCCAACACTCAATCAAATTTGCAATGTTTTATGCGTATTGCTACTTGGTTTGAATATTTGAGCGAAGCAGTGCAGGACGACGTATATGTGCAGCTTGTTTACCCAGCAGCAAACAATTATGACATGGCCAGCTAATTGGATTTATTTTATTTTTTTTTAATGGAGGTATAAACGGAGCTAATCTCTGAGATGAATACTCCACCTTTTGTACATATTCTACACAAAAGGAGTCCTAAATTGTCACTGCTCATTTTACCAACAAATGACATGCTCTCAACTTTGTAAGAACAATTGGGGGAAGGTGCTTTGCAGTTTCCAGTGCACAAAGCAAGGTCCACAAAGGCATGCTTGGCAAAGTTTTTTTGTGGAAATACCCACCAGTGCCCCCCCACCCTCTGTGCTCTTCCGGGTGAATAGACCAAAAAAAAAAAAAAAGCACACATACCCTCCTTTCCTACTCTTTATTCCTCACTTACTACTTCCCTGTCGGTGTAATTGGCCAGGTGTCCTAATACTTAAGCTGACTATATGGTGCATATTTCAAATGAGCAAGCTGTCAAGGCCAGTTTCCCGGTGCATAGCCGCTTTGATGCAAGGATAGTGACGGCTCAAGGCTAGCAACCACGCCACCATAAACATTGCAACACGCCTTAAATGCTAGGACGTTTCTGAGCTGTGTTTAGGTTTTAATTCAAGGCCGGGAGCTTCCCCGGAGAGAGGAGGGCGGGGCTGCTTTGATCGCCTGTTTTCGCCCAAGCGTCACTCAACTTTGCAATTCACTTTCAGTACTCAGAACACACACGGACATGGAAAAAGAAGAAAATACACGGCAGTTCCTCTTCCATTAGAATCAGCAAAGCTGCCTCGACAAGAGCAATAGAATATGTTCATTTTTTTTTCTTTTCCCAGCGGATTACACCACGGGTTTTTTAGCATTGTGTGTGTTTATACGATAATGACAGTGTGGGCGTCTCGTGACAGATTTTCCCAAATGAGCGCTTTCCTGTTTCCATGGGCTCATAGTGTAATTCCTGTATGGGCGTTTACAGTAGCTGACTGAACAAGGGCTGCAAAGTGAGCTGTTGTGATCACATTGTTTGAATGAGCTTGCGCAACACAATTGGATATTTGAGAGGGGCAAAATGTCAGTCAGTTCTACAGCGCTGCATACTGCCACCGCAATAATGAACATACAGTGCAGTGAAACCTGTAAAGTCAGACATTTATCATTCCGCGACGGCAGTCAAGTTATTCTTCCTTGGATTTGCAACTAAGACTTAAAGGGGAGGTCAACTCAAAAATGTTTATAAGAATATGTTCTATGCGGGCCTACTCGTCAAAACACAGCATTCGGATTAATATTCCGTTAGTGGAATACGAGCGAATCAGTAAAATCCCCCCGTTTTTGTCCATCTTAGTCCGTAACCATTTTGTCACTTCTCCGACTGAAACTGACATCAAAGTTTCTCAGGGCTCAGCTAACGACCGATCATGACTCAGCTTCAGAAAACAGATGAGCCATGATTGGTCATTAGCTGCGTCCTGAGCAACTGTGATATCATTTTCAGTAGGCATATTATTGCTAAGAATTTGTTTTCGTTGATTTTCCCCTTTAACTCATTGATGACCAGCCGAGTGGAAAAAAAAAGAATCTTGGACGTCTTTAGCCGTCAATGGCAGGAACTGAGTTAACAGGTAACATTCTCAACTTTCAGTCCGCTGGTAATATTACGATGTTAAAAACAAAATGTTCTTCAGTTTAATGAAGGAGGCTCACGCCTCAGTTTCTTAATTGTCATGAAAGCGTACCCCTATAAACAACACGTGACCCCCCCCCCTTGAAACTGCAGCTGCACATTTTGCACATCCCAGAAACAGCCACTGTTGTCCAAAGTGTCATTTTCACTTGGAGAGCAGTCATCCTTTTCCAAAAAGCTAATCCTTTGATACATTTTGAACAGAGCTCGAGTTGGGTCTCATGCAAATGATCCCACCCATGATGGCGGTTTTGAATTTTGTAAGACTAGACATGTATTTTTAGTGCAAAAAATGTTTCACTTGAATTTAATTGAACGGCCTCAGTGGCGCTTTACTTCAGAGGCTTTACAGATGTGACATCTTTGCCAGTCCCTGTTGGGGGAAACGGCCCATAAAAAGTTAATCCTTCACGCTCACTGACTTTTTGTGCAACTTTAGAGTTGCATTCTCAATTGGGTGACCTGAGAAGCGTTGTTAGACGTTCCTTATAGTATATTCCTGTACAAAAACATACATGAGTACAGTACGTCCCGTTTAAATGGAGTACATTTTGCTGACTGTACTTATATGACTTTTTTCTGGGAATTTTGTGGTTAGCGAGACTGAATACACGTGTGTGTGTGTGTGTGTGTGTGTGTTGTTGTGATACTACAAGTAAAGTACGGTGGTGGTAATACGACACATAATATAAAAGTGGTAAATGGGCTACACTTTGTCTATTGAATGAGTCCAGTCTTGATTTGTATGATGCAAGGTTTTTTTTCTTTTCATCTTGCAGCCCTGCAGAAGAGCTCAGTTTTGGTTGTGGAGAAACCGAGAAGAAAAGCCTCATTATCCTGAGCAATGTCACAAAAAATCCATTGGCCTTTAAGGTGAGCACTTGCCACACTAAGCAGATTATCCGTGCTGAAATAAATTAAAGTTGAGTTAGCACAATGTTTAGTTTGTTATAGCGAAAATGTCATTCTTTAGCTATTATTTTTTATACAGTACAATGTGATAATAGTATGAGAATGCTTTCATTCACCGATCACGAAACAGTTTTCGTCCTACTGGATGTTTGTTGACAGGTTCGGACCACAGCACCGGAGAAGTACAGGGTGAAGCCTAGCAGTAGCATCTGCGAACCCGGCGGCTCAATCGATATAGTGGTGTCTCTGCATGGAGGTACGATTCCAAGTTTACTGGAGCTTACCAAATGCTTCCAAACCATCTCGCCGCATGCCGCTTTAGAGTGCCTGACATTTATGTTCCGTGAACATGACTTGTGTTGAAGCGCGGACAACTCCCATGGTGCCAGACATCAACAAACCCTTGTGGTGTTTTGATTGACGGCCCCGCAGCGGCAGAAAAGACATCAGCTGCCTTTTAAGTCTTTCACACACTTTTAAACGGTTTGCTTTTATTTGTGGCCAGGATCTCAAGCGTCCCCCCAGGATCGCTTCCTGGTGATGGCAGCCGAGATGGACAATGTAGGATCTCAAGAACTTGCGCAGTTCTGGAAAGAAGTACAAAAGACTAAAATCATGGAGCACAGGTGCTGTTTGTAGTTCGACTGTTGGCTCTTTGATTTTCCCCGCTTGTCTCATTCAAGGTTTTTCTTTTTTTTTTTCCCCCTCTGCAGGTTACGCTGTCATGTTGTGGAAAGCGTCAAACCACCAGCAAACCCTCCAAGGGAGACGTGCGATCTAGGAAGCAGCAAGGATATTAACACAGCGGTAATTACACTTCTATACATATATGGGTACACTTGTACAACCTAAAGCAATCCGATGCATACTTTTAGCTAAAGACTTGGACTTTGAGAAGGAAGGCCGTAGCACCGGATAACAGCTTAGTAAGTATTGGCTGATTGAAAGCTTTTATGCTGCTTTCATGGGAAGAAGCCGCAAGTTCCAGTTTCCCGATTTCCCCATTTGCATTTAGCTTTTAGCTTAGCATGTGGACAAGCGAGACAGTGTGACTGACTCCCTCCAAATGACTTTTATAAAATCTCCCTAATTGATTTTGAAAATCAATATCAGGACATAGTGGAAGCCTTGATAAACTCACTTAGAATTGACCTACAGGACTGTAGTCTTGTTCCTCGGCACAATTTGGCCTTTTTGCTTCTTGGAATCCAGTTAAAATGCAAACTGGAATCTAGTCTACTGCTTTGCCAGGCTTTGCTATGCTAAATGCTTGCCAACTCGACGCTCTACGAACAGTTTATACAGTTTGTGGTCTTTGGGTCAGAGTGTGTCGCCACCTGAACTTCTGGCAGAATTTCTCAGTAATAATTTCATAACGCAGTGGAACCTCTCAGGTCAAACACAATCAGAAAGAAAAACCTTGGTTGCAGTTTCTCCCAATAGGAAATAATGTGAATTGCAATCTTTTCCAGGGTCAGGAAACTTTTTACTAAACCTTTTACTGTAATGTTAAAAAAACTCTGCTTAGTAATAATAATTTCTGTTTGAAGTCTCTTACATTGCCTGTTAAAAAAAAAAAAAAAAAAAAAGTTTTTCCCGCCTTTTCCCTGAGCTTCACTGGGGAATTGTGAGATACTGGGCCAGAAGTGAAATGTTCAACGTCACACGCTCACTTCTCCTGCCCTGCTGCATTCTCATTCGCTGACACCCACGGCACTCACCAGAACAGGCCTTGCCTTTTAAAGCCGTACACACATAGACACGGATGTTCCAGTAGAACGTGAGGATGCTATAAATGAAAGTTTATCCCATTTCACGATTAATCGATGGGATGACGGGTAGAACAATTCCGAATCAAGCAAACCACTCTGTCTTTCCCTTGTTCCTGGAGTGTCGTGTTCAGGTGTTCCTAAATCCCTTACTGATTTTTCTCTCCCGCCAGCTGATGCGATTGATGGCCTCCAACTCCCGGTTGGAGCAGAGCATCAACACGTGTATGTGGGTCCAAAAGGTTCTGATCTGCTTGGTGGTGATTCTGCTGGTGATCAACCTGTACTGCGTCCGCCTTCTGACAATGGCCCAGCAACAATCTTGACCACTGCACGTCTCCTAAGACCAAACTGAAAGAACTTTCAGCGCCAAATCAAGGGGCACGTTTTGTGCTGCCCTTCAACAAAAAGAACAAAGACACTTTTAACAACTTTGGAAGCTAGAAAAGAATATTTATTGCAAAAATATGGTGGAAAGATTTATTTTTGTGATCATATTGTACAATATTTTATATGATACTCTATGGCTGATATAAAAATAAACGAGAATGTTTTTGCACTGTTGGTAAAAGAAGTCACACCTGGTGGTGAAAATTTAAGTACTGACTTAACTTTTTTTTATTAACTATACAACATTTTATTATCTTAGCACAATGTGAAAAACTGCACACAAAATAGTGAACTTCTAACTTTGTTGTTGGTATTACTGTTTGGCCTTATAGAAGGGAAGTCGATCAATAAACTAAAACTAATACTAAAGCTAATGAAACCTAAGCTAAAATGAAGCTTTTTCAAAATAAAAGTTTAAATACTGTGACTGAATTGCTATTACTGAATTACTTTTATACATAGACAACTTAACCTTTAAAAATGCAGAAAACTTGAAATATCGATCCACAGTGACTGGAAGAGATCGATTCTAAAACTAAGCCAAGCCAATTCCCGTCACCGCATTCCCCAGATAAGAAACCTCGCACGGATTTCCCACATGCCAGAAAACCGCCAGTAGCCGTCCAGATACCTGAACTATCTAATTACAGTATTGAAATATTTGTACTTTGTTACATCCTACCATTTTTCTGTTTGTGCTTATAAACCCACCCATGTGTAATTGAAAACCCAGGAGAGCAAAAGCGGCGGGAGAGCTTGTTCTCTATCGCTTTTAATTAGCTAGCGTCAGCCCACTAAAAATACACAAGCAATTAGAGGCGAGCGCATGGACGAGGGTACGCCGCCCGCTTGTAGCTTATTGACAATCCGCCTTATCTGCAACGAGATCCTGCGCCAAGCAATCAGGACGGCACGTGACGAGCAACCATCTCAGTTTGGTTATCAACGTGTGTTGTCCAAACACGCTCCACTGATGAGTGGAATGAATCTCGGCAATAATGAGAACACTAATGCTGTTGATTACTGCAAGTTTGTTCGCGGGGGCCTGCGAGACTGCCTCATGGGCTAACCTACTTTTGAGTTTGAGCGCTTCAGATCGGTTGCAGCTTTTACTTTAGGATAACCTAAAATGTGATGGAAAAAAATAAAATGTTTTAAAATTATGAATATCAATATAGAATTCACATAGGAATCTGATGAAAGTTTTTTTACCCTGAAAAAAAAATGAAATTCTCATTCTCAAACATTTTTCATAAAATTAATAATTTACATACAACTTTATCATGAAAGCAATTTCTTATAATACATTTTCTCATAATTACTACTGTTGCCATGATTTTTTTTTTTACAAATCTTTTTGTTTTTGCTTTCAAATAAAAAATTGCAATTCCAATTACGCTTTTTTTTACTGATAATAAAATTACAAATATTCTCATTTAATTATTAATTATATTTTTTCTCAACTTGTATAAATTCTGCGAAAAAATGTAATAAAAAATTCCATGACATAGTCATAATGTTAAGAGAAATTTTCATTAATCACTTTGACAGGTCACTGATAGCACAAAGATTATTTTTCCTTTACATGTATTAAAATGCTCAGCACACAAAACAGTCAACATCAGTGATGTCGCACCCTTAAGCTGTTTTGATCATCATGTGACTTTTCTACACGTATTCACGGCCACATGATTGCTTTGCCATCATTAATTCCACGCTGCGTCTCCGCTGGCAGCATTAGGAGCCACAAGCTCCGCCGTGACATTGATTTTACATCAAATCAAAGCTGCCTCAATGTTAACGTGACCTCCGGCCATTCAGCATGTACTCATTCAGCCAAATTGGGAGAAGGGATCGATAGAAAATGAATGAGTACTGCATTTAAGTAGCAAGATGCTCCGGGTGGAGTTGGCGGAATGTACGGTGAGAGGATAGGATGTGAACCCTTTGGAATTTTGTTATATTTCTGCATAAATTGGACATTAAATGTGGTCTGTTCATCAAAATCACAAGAATAACCAGTCTGCTTAACTTCTACATTTTTTTTTATTGAAAATAAGAGTATTGTCATTAACTGGACAGGGAGGAAAAATAAGTCACCCCTTGGATTTCCTGACCGGATTCCTGAAATGTTTGCTGTGAATAGTACTAGTATTGTCTTATTATTCAGTGCCACTTTATTGAGTACACAATCTAATGGACCAAGTTAATCCTCAATTTGCATTCAATTCTGATTATTATTTTTTTAATTTATTGTTTCTGTTGGACCTTTTTGATAATGCTGTTAGTTTTGGTGTTCCCCAAGGCACCATCCGGGATCCCCTCTTGTTTCTATGTTGTCTATTTGATGGCTCGCTGAAAAACTGCTTTAGTGCCTTCATGCAGATCACAGTGGGTTAGAAACCATTTTACTATAGTAGTGGTTTACAACTGCACTGTAAAATAATGAGAACTGTTTCAATTTTTTTGGGAGGGTTACCTTATTTTGATACATAACAGTAACCAACAACAACAGCCACTGTGTGGTTCACAATATTCCTGATTTGTTCTCATTTGTTGTTAAATTTCTGACTTTCTCACAGTATTAAACCTTGTTTTGTTGTTGTTGTTTTTAATCAAAATTCTCATAAAAATTGAGATGTCATAATTCACAACTTGAAGACAAGCTGTATCTATTTTTGAGAAATTGCTTTTATTATTTCCAACTACTATTAAATTTCTCATAAAATTATGAATTCAATTTTTTACCATTACCACTTTATTAAGACAGTTCAACTTTCTTCTCATTTTCAAATATTCAACTTTGTCCTAATGAAATTCTGATATTTTGTTTACAACTTTATTCCACACTTCTGGACATATTAGAGCTTCATGTAAAATCAGGATTCATTACAGGCAAACCCCACACATTGGAAGGGCAAAGTCTGATGTCAAATCAACCTCAATAAGATGTCAAAATCATTCAATTGATGTCATATTGCGGTTGAATCGACGTAGAGAACCTCTCTAATCAATACACCGCCGCATTGCTATTATGACTTAATCCTCATTGCAATTTGGGGCACCGGGAAGTTTGACATAACATGAAATAAAAATAATTCAACTAATTCTCAAACTTTCATATCGAAGTTTGATCATAAAATTGAGCTTTAGATAAAAGTACAGCACTTGAGACTTAAATGTTGCCGTCAAAATTATGTAAATTCAGCTTGAAAGGCTCATGCAAGTCCTGGTTGGGGAGGCAAAAAAAAAAAAAATCTATTTGGAGCATCAACAAGACGAGATGAAAGTGAGAGGGGAAAAAGTGTGCCAGCTCATGAATACAACATTCTGGAGATCCGGGTCGACGTTGACCTTCACGTGACTTTGGATTCCAGTTGAACATCCTTTCCAAATCAAGTTTGGCATCAAGGATTATCCGAGTACTCCCTCTGTTGGCAAAAAGGAGAAATGCAGCAACTTTCCTTTGCTCGGGACGATAATGGAAAGCTGTTTTAAAGCATTTATTCGACATCCTTACGATCCAGTTTAGGATACATGTACAAGTGAACTTTGACGTCACAAATAAGACAGTTCAGCACATTATTTAAAAAACCTGTCTTACTTGTAATATTTTTGCAAATATGAATATTTGTACATGCCGTTTTTTCCATTTGACAATTACTGAGCTCCCCCAGTAAAACTACTAGGCCAATTTATAGGCATGGTTCACCGACTAGTAGCCACCTGAATTCTATGAGTTGCATTAAAATGTTCACTAGTTGTTTTGCCTCACTACTAACATAGTAGTTATCCGCCTTCTTGACCAAAGTTGTGCTACTAGTGTGCAGAAATACAGTACAGTGGTCTAATTTTTTTAAAATATTTTTCTTGTGCGTCCAAGTTGTTCTACTAGTGCAATGAATTGTCTCACTAGTGGGGACAAAGAGCATTCTAGTACATGTTCCCTATGGAATTTGTACGACAAAAGAAAAAATGTTACGAGTAAGACACAGTCCGACTAGTGTGCTGAACTGTCTTGCTAGTGATGTCAAAGAGAGTACTAGTGCAACAACCAACCTTGAGCTACATATTCAGGGTATGAAATAAATGCTCAAGCTTTCCATAAAAGATAGTTTTTGAGTGCTGTGGGCAGGTGGAGCTGAGTAATGGAGCGCAGCCTGTGTTTGCCCAAAACGGTCCTGATGTGGAGACAGCACAGCTGCATCAGATGCGGCACTCCTGAAGGTGGGCCGCGCCCCCAAGAGTCAGTATAAATTTGGCTTAACTTGTAATCACATGGTGGAATTTGGATAGGAATACCTGCGCTTTGTCTGAGCAGCTTCGCCACGGCGCTGTCGGGGGCCGCCAGGTCTACGGGCCGTTTGCCCGTCGAGTTCCGCAGGGAGGCGTCGGCCCCGTGCTCCAGTAGAACCGACACTATCTCTGGACTGGATGCACAGACGGCGACGTGCAGGGGAGACTCGCCCGACCTGCCCATGTTTACACTCGCACCTTTGAGAGGAGAAGCGACTCAGTTGATAGTTGATTGTTGAAAGTTTACAAGTTCGACTAGTCAACTTTTGAGTTCTCACCGAATCCGATACCAAGTAACCGATACCACTAGTACTTTTGAGACATACCCTTTTTATGAAGCCACTGACAGACAATTTTAACGAAACACCTTTCATTTATTTCTGACAAAAGGCAGAATGGTCACACTGCAATTGAAATGATAGAACAGAAAATTTGTCACAATGTTAGTATCTGATATCAGCCAATATTAATACATTTTTATTTTATTTTATTTTTTTTACCAATTCAAAATAATAAAAGATAGACACGGATGAATTTACTTCCTGATAGTTGGACGGCCACAAGAGAGCGCCATAAGAATTGTTGACTGGTTTTGGCAGCTTTTACCGTGACTCCATACCAGTACCCGCCTTATCAGTGCTCGTCTATCACACATTTTCATGCATTACTAATCATTTTAGAATGTTGAGAACAAATCTAATAATTCTAACTAATGCTCGTCTATCTGCAAAGTGTTTTTCCATCCCTCTACGGAGCCTTATGACAAGATCGCGAGTCTGGATGATTTCTTTAGACAATAATGAGTGGAAACAGTTCAGTTTATACATTTAAGAAAGCCTGGCCATATTCTACCATTTTGCTTCACGGTTTTCTTCGTAAATAAATGAGCCGGAACTGGCGAAAGCACGTTATAGTTCCGTGAATTTGGAACTTCATGAGAGTGAAAAGATCAAAAAAGAATGTTCCCCATAAACGAGCACACAACGGCAGATGCAATGTTTTAAACCTATTTTTTTTTCCATACTAAATAAATTGTAAATTTAAATGAAGTGTAGCTTATAAAGATGATATGCACATGAGTTGTTTGAAAAGTTGGTTTATTTTATTCCCCCGTTAATATTCATAACATTGCTTTATTGAATTTTAAAAGTTTCTGTCGTATTTTTGCGTTTGTTTAAGCCTTTTCTTTGTTGATTTTGAGTAAACCCACAAGCTTAGTCAGGTGTTCCGCACAGTGCGATCCTCAGCCACTTTTTTTCTAGGTTAATGTTAATATCCATACATTTATTCATACAATTTATTCAGTGCTATTGCAACTGATGTGCTGTCAGTCGTATAATTAGGCAATCAGGATGTTTACCGAGTTGAAGCAGTTTCTTCACAGCAGTCAGCTGCTGATTGGAGCACGCGACAAGAAGCGGGGTGCCAAACTGATCCATGTTCTGATCCAAGTCGGCGCCGTGCTGCGCGAGAGACTCAATGCACTCCGGGAAACCTGGGTGGAAAATCGCAATACCACTCAGTTCTGTAATGTAGCATTTGCGGCACATGCGTGAGAACGCCTTACCTTTGGCTGCGGCCATGTGCATCGGGGAGCTGGACGCGCTGCGCCCCAGAGGCCTCGCTCCGTGCTGAAGGAGCAGCGACACGCAGGTCACATGACCCCGGCCGCACGCTTCCGACAACGCCGTTCGCCCATCTAAAATGGAACTGTTGACCTTTTTCCACATAAAATACGTTCACTCCGATGAGAACTTTTCTTTTATTGTTAAAATAACATTTGTTTACTATTAATGAACCTCTTAATGGCTGGCTTGAATGTGGGTGAGTGTGCTGAGTGTGCACAGACCACATAATTACGTGTAGAATGCAGATCATATGACATCATACTGACATTCGCGCCATGTTGTAGAAGCAGCTTGGCGCAGGCTGCTTGGCCTTGTACGCATGCGCTGTGGAGGGGGGAGACCTGGTCCAACGTGCTCAGGTTCACACACGCACCCTGTTCAATGACACACCAACACACAACAATTTTGTAAAATGACACTGCGGCCTTTTGTCTTAAAATGTTCTTGCATAATACAATTTTCTGACTCTCATTATGGACTGATTTCAAAATGTCTTTGGTAATGTCAGAGAATTTCTTCTCACAATATTATGACTATCGTTGTACTATTATATCTTTTGGCAATATTAAGACAGTGTTCTCATAATATGACCGATTTTTTTTTCTTTTTAACTTTTTCTTTAGAATATGTACTAAAAATTTGTTTGTTTTTTTTTCAATATTCAAAATTAAAATTAAGAAAATAAATGCTCGCAAAAAAAATTTCTTTTGAGATATCACACCTTTTTTTAACGATCAAATACATTTTTGTAATATTATGATTCAAAAACGTTCCCTTTCATTGTCTTCTAGTGAAATAAGACGTTTTTTGAAAAATGAACCAAAAGAATTATCATAGATTTACAAATCTTTTTTTGAAACATATAAAATAATATAATATGATATAATATAATATAATATAATATAATGTAATATAATATAATATAATATAATATAATGTAATATAATATAATATTTTGTTTTTCCCATAACCGTGGACGACTGGTTAGAACGTCTGCCTCACAGTTCAGAGGTACACGGTTTTCTCCGAGTACATTGGTTTCCTCCCACATTCCTAAAACATGCATAGGTTGATTGAAGACTGTTCCTATAGGTGTGTTTGTCATTGCGTGCCCTGTGATTGGCTGGCAACCAGTTCAGAGTGTACTCCGCCCACTGCCCGGAGGCAGCTGGGAGGGGCTCCAGCACGCTCGTGATCTTTGTGAGGTGAAGTGGCTCAGATAATGGATGGATGTCTTGAAATACTAAAAAAAAAAAAAAAATCTTGCAGTATTAGGACTTAAAAATGTTAACTTTCACCTGTCAGATTTTTTTTCCTCATGAAATGACTATTTTGACACAATATTACAACTTGAATTATTTCATAATCTCACGAGTCTTACCATTTTTTTCTCTGTGTGGTTTTAGTACTGTTGCAATTGAGTAGATAAATGTTCGACCAGTCCAACTATCATCTCCAAAAAACATTCCACGTGCAACCACGTGTTAACTGCCCATCTTATATAACGTGTAGTTGTACATTAGTTGATGTCACCTGTTGATGATCAACAAGTCTGAAAATGTGTTTAGAGTTTGGTTACCTGAGCGATGAGCCTTTGCAATGTCAGCGTGCGCCCATTTGATGCAGCATCGTGAATCGGAGTCCAGTCTGCTTCCACATCTAATGCAAAGACATTCCCATCACATGTTTGCAATAAACAAAGCCAGATCCTGTGTGACACTCACCACTCATCAGAGGATTGGAGAAGAAAACACAAGCTCCACTTTGACTCTCTTCACGCCCCCCTGACATTTTTCTCAGGCCAGAACCGCTTTTGTGCACTCCGCTTTGCCCTTCTTTTCAAAACACGCCTGAAGCGCATCTGGTTCTCGTTTTAGGTTTTGTGTGCTCGCTGCACAAAAGCGCTGTGATGTCATTTCCTGTGCAGAGAACTTATTTGCACTCCAGGAAGCAGGCGGCTTCAGTGGTGTAGGTGTGTCTCAGCCAAAGGAGGGGCCACAAATGAGGGGGAGGCCGGTTAGCCAGGTTGGAATTTTTGTGTTGACATTTGACACCAAAGATGTGCAGCAAGAGAGAAGGGAGGAGTCTGCTTGGCCCAAGTAGAATGTTCGTGGTCTTTTGCGTGTTTGCGTGTGCAATTGACATATGACTCATTGTTTTGAGGAAGGCATCTAAAGGCCACATTGACAAAGGATAAAAACATACTTTGAGATTTAAGTCAAAAGAATCACTATAAAAAGAAGTGGGGACTCAACTATTAAAAGCTTAAAAGACATGAGAAAGGGGGGGGGGGAATGGTATAAAGTATACAAACATAAAGTCTCACCTTTCGCTCCGCCACTGGTTGGAGTGTGCTTCTAACTTGAAGGGTAAATTGGGTTTCCACATAATCAAGGCTCATGCTATTCTTCCACGTCATGTACATCAACTGATATAGTTTACGACAACCAGAACAGTCATAGCAGGCAACTTGTGATGGATTTGATGCCCTCGTAATGAAATTACTCAAATAAGGACTGAACTCGTCATCCGTTGTAAAGGCTGTTTTTTGTTTTGTTTTTTAAATCCAACTCTTGTACTGGCATTCTAATGCGCAGGTGTGCCTAATACAGTGTCCTCTACGGCAGGTGAAAAAGTCACCTCGCAGCACCCATGCACGCAGCGTGTTGCTGCAATCATAGTTGTGGCGCAGCTGCGGGGGGATTAAATGAAAGCACATGATGTAGCCACCATGTGATCAGTCCGAGAATTGGGCAAAGCGGAGCCTTTTATTTCCTGCCCCTTTTTTCCCGCCGTGTCTATCACATGCGAGCCGGGCCGGCTTGGTGTGTTTGCGCACTCCGTCATGGCGTCACCGCGGCTGGAGACGTTCTGCTGCTCGAACCGGGACGCGGCCACCGAGCTGGTCGTCACTTTCCAGCCGCTCTTGTTCGGAGTTGTGACGGCGGCCACCGCGGCCGTGAGCGTGCTCTTGACCGTGCTGCAGATCCTGCCCAAGAGGAAAGGCTACAGGAGGCTCGGCCAGTACCCGCTGCCTCGACCCGCGTCTTCATCGCGGATACTCTTCATCATCAGCCTGTGTGACATTTTGGGATGCACAGGTGACCTTTTAGTACAAACAATTACGGACGCGGGGCGCACACGTTTTGGTTGCTTTTCTTGGATTTTGCTGTTCCCTCGGTATTTTCAATGCATTTCAGTCTTTTATACACGATGTATATTCTAACGAAGTAATTTTGTTTTATGAAATTAAGGAATGAATTTAATGCTAATGTTTAATACTGTGGTTGGGATTGACTTTTGTATAACTGTTCTGCATCATACTAAAAGCTGTTTCTAATATTTTGGCTACAAACTGACACTCAAAATACAAAACATCTCTCAACATTAGGGGTGGGCAAACTTTTTGATTGATGGGCCACAATGGGTTCTAAAATTTGACAGACGGGGAGCAGATGGATGTGAGTGTTTTGGTAACCTCACCTCATCTGAGAAAAAAAAACAAAACATTTAATTTTAAATGAAAGTGAACAAAAGCATTACAACAAAAATTGTCTTTGACACACCGCAGGATTTAGAAAATAAATAATTAACAAGGTTTATTGATTTAATTTTTTTTCAAGTTCGGCGGGCCGGATTAAAACGTTTAACGGGCCGCATGTGGCCCCCGGGCCGTAGTTTGCTCACGCCTGCTCCATATAATAGTATGATGTTACAGTGTAATGCAGAACAGTGGTTCTCAAACTTTTTACACCAAGCACCACTTAAAAAAAAAATACTGAGCCTTCGGAGTACCTCTATCACGAGCAACATTAAATTATGTTAGCGTAGTAGGACAAAATGTTCTT